>NW_028322657.1:0-202981 GCF_047325235.1 Durio zibethinus
AAAAATTAAAACAAGTAAAACTGAAAGCATAGGAAAAAAAAAAAAAAAGCAAAAGAAAGAAAATTTCAAAGGGAAAAAGTTATTGAAAAATTAGAACATAGAACAAAAAAAAAAATGAAAATGAAAAAATAAAAAAGATTCAAAAAATAGAAATAAAAAATTTTAAATTTTATAAAATTTTTTAAAAATATGAATAAAAAACAAATAAAAAATAGTAATATAAAGAAAAAAAATAAATAAATACAAAAATGGAAAAGATAAAAAAAGTAAGAAAATAAAAAATTAGCAAATGAAAAGAATATAAAAAAGACAAAACGAATAAGAATTTGACATATAAAATAGAAAAAACTTTTAGTTTAAAGAAAAAATAAAATAAAAACAAAAGGAAGTGCACAAAAAAAGAAGTTTGAGGTTTTAAAATTGTAAAGAAGAAATAAAAAAAAAAAAGTGTGAAAAAAAAGCAAGAAAAAAATAGAGAATTTTAATAGAAAGAAAAAAATGAAAGTAAATCAACAAATAAGTTAAAAGAAAAAGAGAAAAAGGATTAATGAAAAATTATAAAAATATATACAACAAATAAAGGAAAAAGATATAAAATACGAAAGATGAAAAATAAAATAAAAGTTAATAAAAAATATAAATAAAAATAAAAGAATGTGCACAAAAAAAGAAGTTTGAGGTTTTAAAATTATAAAGAAGAAATAAAAAAAAAAGTGCAAAGAAAAAGATTTAAGAAAAAAATAAAAAATGAAAATACAAAATATATAAAATAAAAATGAGAAAAAAAAATGAGAGAAATAAGAAAAAAAATAAAAAATGAAGAGGCAAAAATATGAAATAAAACAAGAAGAAAAAAAAATTTATAGAAAATTTTAAAACGAGAAAAAGTTAATGAAAAATTATAAAAATGCAACAAAAAATAACCGAGAATGATAAAATAAAAAAAGAAAAAGAAAAATAAAAAATTTCAAAACTTAATAAAAATTTATGAAACTATAAAAAAAGAAAGAAATAAAAAAATAAAAAGAAAAAAAATTAAAGCAAAAGAAAAAAGATAAATAAAGCACAAAAAAAGAAAAAAAAACAAAAAATAAAAAAAGTAAGAAAATAAAAAAGGACAAAAATTGAAGAAAAATTTCAAAAATGAAATGGAATGACAAAATGAAAAAAAATTAGTTTAAAAAGGAACAAAAAATTGAAAAACATATAAGACCTAATAATAAAACAATATAAAAAGTGCGACAAAAAATTAAAAAAGAGAAAATTTAATGCAAAATAAAAAAAGTATGAGAATTTAAAAACGCAAATAAGAAATGAAAGGAAATTTTGTGAAAAAAAAAAGGAATAAAAATGAAAAGACAAAAGATTTGGAATAAAAAACAGAAAAATAAAAATTTTTAAAATAACGAAAAAATTAAAACGAGTAAAAAGAAAGCATATGAAAAAAAAGTAAAAAGAAGGAAAATTTTGAAGGGAAAAAGTTATTAAAAAATTACAAAGTAGGACAAAAATAGCAAGAAAAATAATAAAATAAAAAAGATTCAAAAAATAAAAATAAAAAATTTTGAACTTTATAAAAATTTGTAAAATATAAATAAAAATAAATGGAAAAATAAATTAAGATAAAATATTAATATGGAAGAAAAAATTAAATAAAATACCAAAAAAGCAAAAAATAAAAAAGTAAGATATTAAAAAATTAGCGAATAAAAAAATACAAAAGACAAAATGAATAAAAATTTCGAATACAAAATAGAAAAAACTTTTAGTTCAGAATATACAAAGAAAAACAACAAAAATATAACAAATATAGGAAAAAGATATAAAGATAAAAAAAATAAAATAAAAGTTAATAAAAAATATAAATAAAAACAAAAAGAAAGTGCACAAAAAAAGTCTAATAATTTAAAATGCAAATAAGAAATGAAAGGAAATTTGTGAAAAAATAAGAAAAGAATAAAAATGAAAAGACAAAAGATTTGGAATAAAAAAGAAAAAAGAAATGTAAAAAATTTTAAAACGACGAAAAAATTAAAACAAGTAAAACTGAAAGCATAGGAAAAAAAAAAAAAAAGCAAAAGAAAGAAAATTTCAAAGGGAAAAAGTTATTGAAAAATTAGAACATAGAACAAAAAAAAAAATGAAAATGAAAAAATAAAAAAGATTCAAAAAATAGAAATAAAAAATTTTAAATTTTATAAAATTTTTTAAAAATATGAATAAAAAACAAATAAAAAATAGTAATATAAAAGAAAAAAAATAAATAAAATACCAAAAAATGGAAAAAGATAAAAAAAGTAAGAAAATAAAAAATTAGCAAATGAAAAGAATATAAAAGACAAAACGAATAAGAATTTGACATATAAAATAGAAAAAACTTTTAGTTTAAAGAAAAAAATAAAATAAAAACAAAAGGAAGTGCACAAAAAAAGAAGTTTGAGGTTTTAAAATTGTAAAGAAGAAATAAAAAAAAAAAAAGTGTGAAAAAAAAGCAAGAAAAAAATAGAGAATTTTAATAGAAAGAAAAAAATGAAAGTAAATCAACAAATAAGTTAAAAGAAAAAGAGAAAAAGGATTAATGAAAAATTATAAAAATATATACAACAAATAAAGGAAAAAGATATAAAATACGAAAGATGAAAAATAAAATAAAAGTTAATAAAAAATATAAATAAAAATAAAAGAATGTGCACAAAAAAAGAAGTTTGAGGTTTTAAAATTATAAAGAAGAAATAAAAAAAAAAGTGCAAAGAAAAAGATTTAAGAAAAAAATAAAAAATGAAAATACAAAATATATAAAATAAAAATTGAGAAAAAAAATGAGAGAAATAAGAAAAAAAATAAAAAATGAAGAGGCAAAAATATGAAATAAAACAAGAAGAAAAAAAAATTTATAGAAAATTTTAAAAACGAGAAAAAGTTAATGAAAAATTATAAAAATGCAACAAAAAATAACCGAGAATGATAAAATAAAAAAAGAAAAGAAAAATAAAAAATTTCAAAACTTAATAAAAATTTATGAAACTATAAAAAAAGAAAGAAATAAAAAATAAAAAGAAAAAAATTAAAGCAAAAGAAAAAAGATAAATAAAGCACAAAAAAAGAAAAAAAAACAAAAAATAAAAAAAGTAAGAAAATAAAAAAGGACAAAAATTGAAGAAAAATTTCAAAAATGAAATGGAATGACAAAATGAAAAAAAATTAGTTTAAAAAGGAACAAAAAATTGAAAAACATATAAGACCTAATAATAAAACAATATAAAAAGTGCGACAAAAATTAAAAAAGAGAAAATTTAATGCAAAATAAAAAAAGTATGAGAATTTAAAACGCAAATAAGAAATGAAAGGAAATTTGTGAAAAAAAAAAGGAATAAAAATGAAAAGACAAAAGATTTGGAATAAAAAACAGAAAAATAAAAATTTTTAAAATAACGAAAAAATTAAAACGAGTAAAAATGAAAGCATATGAAAAAAAAGTAAAAAGAAGGAAAATTTTGAAGGGAAAAAGTTATTAAAAAATTACAAAGTAGGACAAAAATAGCAAGAAAAATAATAAATAAAAAAGATTCAAAAAATAAAAATAAAAAATTTTGAACTTTATAAAAATTTGTAAAATATAAATAAAAATAAATGGAAAAATAAATTAAGATAAAATATTAATATGGAAGAAAAAATTAAATAAAATACCAAAAAAGCAAAAAATAAAAAAGTAAGATATTAAAAAATTAGCGAATAAAAAAATACAAAAGACAAAATTGAATAAAAATTTCGAATACAAAATAGAAAAAACTTTTAGTTCAGAATATACAAAGAAAAACAACAAAAATATAACAAATATAGGAAAAAGATATAAAGATAAAAAAAATAAAATAAAAGTTAATAAAAAATATAAATAAAAACAAAAGAAAGTGCACAAAAAAAGTCTAATAATTTAAAAATGCAAATAAGAAATGAAAGGAAATTTGTGAAAAAATAAGAAAAGAATAAAAATGAAAAGACAAAAGATTTGGAATAAAAAAAGAAAAAAGAAATGTAAAAAATTTTAAAACGACGAAAAAATTAAAACAAGTAAAACTGAAAGCATAGGAAAAAAAAAAAAAAAGCAAAAGAAAGAAAATTTCAAAGGGAAAAAGTTATTGAAAAATTAGAACATAGAACAAAAAAAAAAATGAAATGAAAAAATAAAAAAGATTCAAAAAATAGAAATAAAAAATTTTAAATTTTATAAAATTTTTTAAAAATATGAATAAAAAACAAATAAAAAATAGTAATATAAAAGAAAAAAAATAAATAAAATACCAAAAAATGGAAAAAGATAAAAAAAGTAAGAAAATAAAAAATTAGCAAATGAAAAGAATATAAAAAGACAAAACGAATAAGAATTTGACATATAAAATAGAAAAAACTTTAGTTTAAAGAAAAAAATAAAATAAAAACAAAAGGAAGTGCACAAAAAAAGAAGTTTGAGTTTTAAAATTGTAAAGAAGAAATAAAAAAAAAAAAAGTGTGAAAAAAAAGCAAGAAAAAAATAGAGAATTTTAATAGAAAGAAAAAAATGAAAGTAAATCAACAAATAAGTTAAAAGAAAAAGAGAAAAAGGATTAATGAAAAATTATAAAAATATATACAACAAATAAAGGAAAAAGATATAAAATACGAAAGATGAAAAATAAAATAAAAGTTAATAAAAAATATAAATAAAAATAAAAGAATGTGCACAAAAAAAGAAGTTTGAGGTTTTAAAATTATAAAGAAGAAATAAAAAAAAAAAGTGCAAAGAAAAAGATTTAAGAAAAAAATAAAAAATGAAAATACAAAATATATAAAATAAAAATTGAGAAAAAAAAATGAGAGAAATAAGAAAAAAAATAAAAATGAAGAGGCAAAAATATGAAATAAAACAAGAAGAAAAAAAAATTTATAGAAAATTTTAAAACGAGAAAAAGTTAATGAAAAATTATAAAAATGCAACAAAAAAATAACCGAGAATGATAAAATAAAAAAAGAAAAGAAAAATAAAAATTTCAAAACTTAATAAAAATTTATGAAACTATAAAAAAAGAAAGAAATAAAAAAATAAAAAGAAAAAAAATTAAAGCAAAAGAAAAAAAGATAAATAAAGCACAAAAAAAAGAAAAAAAAACAAAAAATAAAAAAAGTAAGAAAATAAAAAAGGACAAAAATTGAAGAAAAATTTCAAAAATGAAATGGAATGACAAAATGAAAAAAAATTAGTTTAAAAAGGAACAAAAAATTGAAAAACATATAAGACCTAATAATAAAACAATATAAAAAGTGCGACAAAAAATTAAAAAAGAGAAAATTTAATGCAAAATAAAAAAAGTATGAGAATTTAAAAACGCAAATAAGAAATGAAAGGAAATTTGTGAAAAAAAAAGGAATAAAAATGAAAAGACAAAAGATTTGGAATAAAAAACAGAAAAATAAAAATTTTTAAAATAACGAAAAAATTAAAACGAGTAAAAATGAAAGCATATGAAAAAAAAGTAAAAAGAAGGAAAATTTTGAAGGGAAAAAGTATTAAAAAATTACAAAGTAGGACAAAAATAGCAGAAAAATAATAAAATAAAAAAGATTCAAAAAATAAAAATAAAAAATTTTGAACTTTATAAAAATTTGTAAAATATAAATAAAAATAAATGGAAAAATAAATTAAGATAAAATATTAATATGGAAGAAAAAAATTAAATAAAATACCAAAAAAGCAAAAAATAAAAAAGTAAGATATTAAAAAATTAGCGAATAAAAAAATACAAAAGACAAAATGAATAAAAATTTCGAATACAAAATAGAAAAAAACTTTTAGTTCAGAATATACAAAGAAAAACAACAAAAATATAACAAATATAGGAAAAAGATATAAAGATAAAAAAATAAAATAAAAGTTAATAAAAAATATAAATAAAAACAAAAAGAAAGTGCACAAAAAAAGTCTAATAATTTAAAAATGCAAATAAGAAATGAAAGGAAATTTGTGAAAAAATAAGAAAAGAATAAAAATGAAAAGACAAAAGATTTGGAATAAAAAAAGAAAAAAGAAATGTAAAAATTTAAAACGACGAAAAAATTAAAACAAGTAAAACTGAAAGCATAGGAAAAAAAAAAAAAAAGCAAAAGAAAGAAAATTTCAAAGGGAAAAAGTTATTGAAAAATTAGAACATAGAACAAAAAAAAAAATGAAAATGAAAAAATAAAAAAGATTCAAAAAATAGAAATAAAAAATTTTAAATTTTATAAAATTTTTTAAAAATATGAATAAAAAACAAATAAAAAATAGTAATATAAAAGAAAAAAAAATAAATAAAATACCAAAAAATGGAAAAAGATAAAAAAAGTAAGAAAATAAAAATTAGCAAATGAAAAGAATATAAAAAGACAAAACGAATAAGAATTTGACATATAAAATAGAAAAACTTTTAGTTTAAAGAAAAAAATAAAATAAAAACAAAAGGAAGTGCACAAAAAAAGAAGTTTGAGGTTTTAAAATTGTAAAGAAGAAATAAAAAAAAAAAAGTGTGAAAAAAAAGCAAGAAAAAATAGAGAATTTTAATAGAAAGAAAAAAATGAAAGTAAATCAACAAATAAGTTAAAAGAAAAAGAGAAAAAGGATTAATGAAAAATTATAAAAATATATACAACAAATAAAGGAAAAAGATATAAAATACGAAAGATGAAAAATAAAATAAAAGTTAATAAAAAATATAAATAAAAATAAAAGAATGTGCACAAAAAAAGAAGTTTGAGGTTTTAAAATTATAAAGAAGAAATAAAAAAAAAAGTGCAAAGAAAAGATTTAAGAAAAAAATAAAAAATGAAAATACAAAATATATAAAATAAAAATTGAGAAAAAAAAATGAGAGAAATAAGAAAAAAAATAAAAATGAAGAGGCAAAAATATGAAATAAAACAAGAAGAAAAAAAAATTTATAGAAAATTTTAAAACGAGAAAAAGTTAATGAAAAATTATAAAAATGCAACAAAAAATAACCGAGAATGATAAAATAAAAAAAGAAAAGAAAAATAAAAAATTTCAAAACTTAATAAAAATTTATGAAACTATAAAAAAGAAAGAAATAAAAAAATAAAAAGAAAAAAATTAAAGCAAAAGAAAAAAGATAAATAAAGCACAAAAAAAGAAAAAAAAACAAAAAATAAAAAAAGTAAGAAAATAAAAAAGGACAAAAATTGAAGAAAAATTTCAAAAATGAAATGGAATGACAAAATGAAAAAAAATTAGTTTAAAAAGGAACAAAAAATTGAAAAACATATAAGACCTAATAATAAAACAATATAAAAAGTGCGACAAAAAATTAAAAAAGAGAAAATTTAATGCAAAATAAAAAAAGTATGAGAATTTAAAAACGCAAATAAGAAATGAAAGGAAATTTGTGAAAAAAAAAAGGAATAAAAATGAAAAGACAAAAGATTTGGAATAAAAAACAGAAAATAAAAATTTTTAAAATAACGAAAAAAATTAAAACGAGTAAAAATGAAAGCATATGAAAAAAAAGTAAAAAGAAGGAAAATTTTGAAGGGAAAAAGTTATTAAAAAATTACAAAGTAGGACAAAAATAGCAAGAAAAAATAATAAAATAAAAAAGATTCAAAAAATAAAAATAAAAAATTTGAACTTTATAAAAATTTGTAAAATATAAATAAAAATAAATGGAAAAATAAATTAAGATAAAATATTAATATGGAAGAAAAAATTAAATAAAATACCAAAAAAGCAAAAAATAAAAAAGTAAGATATTAAAAAATTAGCGAATAAAAAAATACAAAAGACAAAATGAATAAAAATTCGAATACAAAATAGAAAAAACTTTTAGTTCAGAATATACAAAGAAAAAACAACAAAAATATAACAAATATAGGAAAAAGATATAAAGATAAAAAAAATAAAATAAAAGTTAATAAAAAATATAAATAAAAACAAAAAGAAAGTGCACAAAAAAAGTCTAATAATTTAAAAATGCAAATAAGAAATGAAAGGAAATTTGTGAAAAATAAGAAAAGAATAAAAATGAAAAGACAAAAGATTTGGAATAAAAAAAGAAAAAAGAAATGTAAAAAATTTTAAAACGACGAAAAAATTAAAACAAGTAAAACTGAAAGCATAGGAAAAAAAAAAAAAAAGCAAAAGAAAGAAAATTTCAAAGGGAAAAAGTTATTGAAAAATTAGAACATAGAACAAAAAAAAAAATGAAAATGAAAAAATAAAAAAGATTCAAAAAATAGAAATAAAAAATTTTAAATTTTATAAAATTTTTTAAAAATATGAATAAAAAACAAATAAAAAATAGTAATATAAAAGAAAAAAAATAAATAAAATACCAAAAAATGGAAAAAGATAAAAAAAGTAAGAAAATAAAAAATTAGCAAATGAAAAGAATATAAAAAGACAAAACGAATAAGAATTTGACATATAAAATAGAAAAAACTTTTAGTTTAAAGAAAAAAATAAAATAAAAACAAAAGGAAGTGCACAAAAAAAGAAGTTTGAGGTTTTAAAATTGTAAAGAAGAAATAAAAAAAAAAAAAGTGTGAAAAAAAAGCAAGAAAAAAATAGAGAATTTTAATAGAAAGAAAAAAATGAAAGTAAATCAACAAATAAGTTAAAAGAAAAAGAGAAAAAGGATTAATGAAAAATTATAAAAATATATACAACAAATAAAGGAAAAAGATATAAAATACGAAAGATGAAAAATAAAATAAAAGTTAATAAAAAATATAAATAAAAATAAAAGAATGTGCACAAAAAAAGAAGTTTGAGGTTTTAAAATTATAAAGAAGAAATAAAAAAAAAAGTGCAAAGAAAAAGATTTAAGAAAAAAATAAAAAATGAAAATACAAAATATATAAAATAAAAATTGAGAAAAAAAAATGAGAGAAATAAGAAAAAAAATAAAAAATGAAGAGGCAAAAATATGAAATAAAACAAGAAGAAAAAAAAATTTATAGAAAATTTTAAAACGAGAAAAAGTTAATGAAAAATTATAAAAATGCAACAAAAAATAACCGAGAATGATAAAATAAAAAAAGAAAAGAAAAATAAAAAATTTCAAAACTTAATAAAAATTTATGAAACTATAAAAAAAGAAAGAAATAAAAAAATAAAAAGAAAAAAAATTAAAGCAAAAGAAAAAAGATAAATAAAGCACAAAAAAAGAAAAAAAAACAAAAAATAAAAAAAGTAAGAAAATAAAAAAGGACAAAAATTGAAGAAAAATTTCAAAAATGAAATGGAATGACAAAATGAAAAAAAATTAGTTTAAAAAGGAACAAAAAATTGAAAAACATATAAGACCTAATAATAAAACAATATAAAAAGTGCGACAAAAAATTAAAAAAGAGAAAATTTAATGCAAAATAAAAAAAGTATGAGAATTTAAAAACGCAAATAAGAAATGAAAGGAAATTTGTGAAAAAAAAAAGGAATAAAAATGAAAAGACAAAAGATTTGGAATAAAAAACAGAAAAATAAAAATTTTTAAAATAACGAAAAAATTAAAACGAGTAAAAATGAAAGCATATGAAAAAAAAGTAAAAAGAAGGAAAATTTTGAAGGGAAAAAGTTATTAAAAAATTACAAAGTAGGACAAAAATAGCAAGAAAAATAATAAAATAAAAAAGATTCAAAAAATAAAAATAAAAAATTTTGAACTTTATAAAAATTTGTAAAATATAAATAAAAATAAATGGAAAAATAAATTAAGATAAAATATTAATATGGAAGAAAAAATTAAATAAAATACCAAAAAAGCAAAAAATAAAAAAGTAAGATATTAAAAAATTAGCGAATAAAAAAATACAAAAGACAAAATGAATAAAAATTTCGAATACAAAATAGAAAAAACTTTTAGTTCAGAATATACAAAGAAAAACAACAAAAATATAACAAATATAGGAAAAAGATATAAAGATAAAAAAAATAAAATAAAAGTTAATAAAAAATATAAATAAAAACAAAAAGAAAGTGCACAAAAAAAGTCTAATAATTTAAAAATGCAAATAAGAAATGAAAGGAAATTTGTGAAAAAATAAGAAAAGAATAAAAATGAAAAGACAAAAGATTTGGAATAAAAAAAGAAAAAAGAAATGTAAAAAATTTTAAAACGACGAAAAAATTAAAACAAGTAAAACTGAAAGCATAGGAAAAAAAAAAAAAAAGCAAAAGAAAGAAAATTTCAAAGGGAAAAAGTTATTGAAAAATTAGAACATAGAACAAAAAAAAAAATGAAAATGAAAAAATAAAAAAGATTCAAAAAATAGAAATAAAAAATTTTAAATTTTATAAAATTTTTTAAAAATATGAATAAAAAACAAATAAAAAATAGTAATATAAAAGAAAAAAAATAAATAAAATACCAAAAAATGGAAAAAGATAAAAAAAGTAAGAAAATAAAAAATTAGCAAATGAAAAGAATATAAAAAGACAAAACGAATAAGAATTTGACATATAAAATAGAAAAAACTTTTAGTTTAAAGAAAAAAATAAAATAAAAACAAAAGGAAGTGCACAAAAAAAGAAGTTTGAGGTTTTAAAATTGTAAAGAAGAAATAAAAAAAAAAAAAGTGTGAAAAAAAAGCAAGAAAAAAATAGAGAATTTTAATAGAAAGAAAAAAATGAAAGTAAATCAACAAATAAGTTAAAAGAAAAAGAGAAAAAGGATTAATGAAAAATTATAAAAATATATACAACAAATAAAGGAAAAAGATATAAAATACGAAAGATGAAAAATAAAATAAAAGTTAATAAAAAATATAAATAAAAATAAAAGAATGTGCACAAAAAAAGAAGTTTGAGGTTTTAAAATTATAAAGAAGAAATAAAAAAAAAAGTGCAAAGAAAAAGATTTAAGAAAAAAATAAAAAATGAAAATACAAAATATATAAAATAAAAATTGAGAAAAAAAAATGAGAGAAATAAGAAAAAAAATAAAAAATGAAGAGGCAAAAATATGAAATAAAACAAGAAGAAAAAAAAATTTATAGAAAATTTTAAAACGAGAAAAAGTTAATGAAAAATTATAAAAATGCAACAAAAAATAACCGAGAATGATAAAATAAAAAAAGAAAAGAAAAATAAAAAATTTCAAAACTTAATAAAAATTTATGAAACTATAAAAAAAGAAAGAAATAAAAAAATAAAAAGAAAAAAAATTAAAGCAAAAGAAAAAAGATAAATAAAGCACAAAAAAAGAAAAAAAAACAAAAAATAAAAAAAGTAAGAAAATAAAAAAGGACAAAAATTGAAGAAAAATTTCAAAAATGAAATGGAATGACAAAATGAAAAAAAATTAGTTTAAAAAGGAACAAAAAATTGAAAAACATATAAGACCTAATAATAAAACAATATAAAAAGTGCGACAAAAAATTAAAAAAGAGAAAATTTAATGCAAAATAAAAAAAGTATGAGAATTTAAAAACGCAAATAAGAAATGAAAGGAAATTTGTGAAAAAAAAAAGGAATAAAAATGAAAAGACAAAAGATTTGGAATAAAAAACAGAAAAATAAAAATTTTTAAAATAACGAAAAAATTAAAACGAGTAAAAATGAAAGCATATGAAAAAAAAGTAAAAAGAAGGAAAATTTTGAAGGGAAAAAGTTATTAAAAAATTACAAAGTAGGACAAAAATAGCAAGAAAAATAATAAAATAAAAAAGATTCAAAAAATAAAAATAAAAAATTTTGAACTTTATAAAAATTTGTAAAATATAAATAAAAATAAATGGAAAAATAAATTAAGATAAAATATTAATATGGAAGAAAAAATTAAATAAAATACCAAAAAAGCAAAAAATAAAAAAGTAAGATATTAAAAAATTAGCGAATAAAAAAATACAAAAGACAAAATGAATAAAAATTTCGAATACAAAATAGAAAAAACTTTTAGTTCAGAATATACAAAGAAAAACAACAAAAATATAACAAATATAGGAAAAAGATATAAAGATAAAAAAAATAAAATAAAAGTTAATAAAAAATATAAATAAAAACAAAAAGAAAGTGCACAAAAAAAGTCTAATAATTTAAAAATGCAAATAAGAAATGAAAGGAAATTTGTGAAAAAATAAGAAAAGAATAAAAATGAAAAGACAAAAGATTTGGAATAAAAAAAGAAAAAAGAAATGTAAAAAATTTTAAAACGACGAAAAAATTAAAACAAGTAAAACTGAAAGCATAGGAAAAAAAAAAAAAAAGCAAAAGAAAGAAAATTTCAAAGGGAAAAAGTTATTGAAAAATTAGAACATAGAACAAAAAAAAAAATGAAAATGAAAAAATAAAAAAGATTCAAAAAATAGAAATAAAAAATTTTAAATTTTATAAAATTTTTTAAAAATATGAATAAAAAACAAATAAAAAATAGTAATATAAAAGAAAAAAAATAAATAAAATACCAAAAAATGGAAAAAGATAAAAAAAGTAAGAAAATAAAAAATTAGCAAATGAAAAGAATATAAAAAGACAAAACGAATAAGAATTTGACATATAAAATAGAAAAAACTTTTAGTTTAAAGAAAAAAATAAAATAAAAACAAAAGGAAGTGCACAAAAAAAGAAGTTTGAGGTTTTAAAATTGTAAAGAAGAAATAAAAAAAAAAAAAGTGTGAAAAAAAAGCAAGAAAAAAATAGAGAATTTTAATAGAAAGAAAAAAATGAAAGTAAATCAACAAATAAGTTAAAAGAAAAAGAGAAAAAGGATTAATGAAAAATTATAAAAATATATACAACAAATAAAGGAAAAAGATATAAAATACGAAAGATGAAAAATAAAATAAAAGTTAATAAAAAATATAAATAAAAATAAAAGAATGTGCACAAAAAAAGAAGTTTGAGGTTTTAAAATTATAAAGAAGAAATAAAAAAAAAAGTGCAAAGAAAAAGATTTAAGAAAAAAATAAAAAATGAAAATACAAAATATATAAAATAAAAATTGAGAAAAAAAAATGAGAGAAATAAGAAAAAAAATAAAAAATGAAGAGGCAAAAATATGAAATAAAACAAGAAGAAAAAAAAATTTATAGAAAATTTTAAAACGAGAAAAAGTTAATGAAAAATTATAAAAATGCAACAAAAAATAACCGAGAATGATAAAATAAAAAAAGAAAAGAAAAATAAAAAATTTCAAAACTTAATAAAAATTTATGAAACTATAAAAAAAGAAAGAAATAAAAAAATAAAAAGAAAAAAAATTAAAGCAAAAGAAAAAAGATAAATAAAGCACAAAAAAAGAAAAAAAAACAAAAAATAAAAAAAGTAAGAAAATAAAAAAGGACAAAAATTGAAGAAAAATTTCAAAAATGAAATGGAATGACAAAATGAAAAAAAATTAGTTTAAAAAGGAACAAAAAATTGAAAAACATATAAGACCTAATAATAAAACAATATAAAAAGTGCGACAAAAAATTAAAAAAGAGAAAATTTAATGCAAAATAAAAAAAGTATGAGAATTTAAAAACGCAAATAAGAAATGAAAGGAAATTTGTGAAAAAAAAAAGGAATAAAAATGAAAAGACAAAAGATTTGGAATAAAAAACAGAAAAATAAAAATTTTTAAAATAACGAAAAAATTAAAACGAGTAAAAATGAAAGCATATGAAAAAAAAGTAAAAAGAAGGAAAATTTTGAAGGGAAAAAGTTATTAAAAAATTACAAAGTAGGACAAAAATAGCAAGAAAAATAATAAAATAAAAAAGATTCAAAAAATAAAAATAAAAAATTTTGAACTTTATAAAAATTTGTAAAATATAAATAAAAATAAATGGAAAAATAAATTAAGATAAAATATTAATATGGAAGAAAAAATTAAATAAAATACCAAAAAAGCAAAAAATAAAAAAGTAAGATATTAAAAAATTAGCGAATAAAAAAATACAAAAGACAAAATGAATAAAAATTTCGAATACAAAATAGAAAAAACTTTTAGTTCAGAATATACAAAGAAAAACAACAAAAATATAACAAATATAGGAAAAAGATATAAAGATAAAAAAAATAAAATAAAAGTTAATAAAAAATATAAATAAAAACAAAAAGAAAGTGCACAAAAAAAGTCTAATAATTTAAAAATGCAAATAAGAAATGAAAGGAAATTTGTGAAAAAATAAGAAAAGAATAAAAATGAAAAGACAAAAGATTTGGAATAAAAAAAGAAAAAAGAAATGTAAAAAATTTTAAAACGACGAAAAAATTAAAACAAGTAAAACTGAAAGCATAGGAAAAAAAAAAAAAAAGCAAAAGAAAGAAAATTTCAAAGGGAAAAAGTTATTGAAAAATTAGAACATAGAACAAAAAAAAAAATGAAAATGAAAAAATAAAAAAGATTCAAAAAATAGAAATAAAAAATTTTAAATTTTATAAAATTTTTTAAAAATATGAATAAAAAACAAATAAAAAATAGTAATATAAAAGAAAAAAAATAAATAAAATACCAAAAAATGGAAAAAGATAAAAAAAGTAAGAAAATAAAAAATTAGCAAATGAAAAGAATATAAAAAGACAAAACGAATAAGAATTTGACATATAAAATAGAAAAAACTTTTAGTTTAAAGAAAAAAATAAAATAAAAACAAAAGGAAGTGCACAAAAAAAGAAGTTTGAGGTTTTAAAATTGTAAAGAAGAAATAAAAAAAAAAAAAGTGTGAAAAAAAAGCAAGAAAAAAATAGAGAATTTTAATAGAAAGAAAAAAATGAAAGTAAATCAACAAATAAGTTAAAAGAAAAAGAGAAAAAGGATTAATGAAAAATTATAAAAATATATACAACAAATAAAGGAAAAAGATATAAAATACGAAAGATGAAAAATAAAATAAAAGTTAATAAAAAATATAAATAAAAATAAAAGAATGTGCACAAAAAAAGAAGTTTGAGGTTTTAAAATTATAAAGAAGAAATAAAAAAAAAAGTGCAAAGAAAAAGATTTAAGAAAAAAATAAAAAATGAAAATACAAAATATATAAAATAAAAATTGAGAAAAAAAAATGAGAGAAATAAGAAAAAAAATAAAAAATGAAGAGGCAAAAATATGAAATAAAACAAGAAGAAAAAAAAATTTATAGAAAATTTTAAAACGAGAAAAAGTTAATGAAAAATTATAAAAATGCAACAAAAAATAACCGAGAATGATAAAATAAAAAAAGAAAAGAAAAATAAAAAATTTCAAAACTTAATAAAAATTTATGAAACTATAAAAAAAGAAAGAAATAAAAAAATAAAAAGAAAAAAAATTAAAGCAAAAGAAAAAAGATAAATAAAGCACAAAAAAAGAAAAAAAAACAAAAAATAAAAAAAGTAAGAAAATAAAAAAGGACAAAAATTGAAGAAAAATTTCAAAAATGAAATGGAATGACAAAATGAAAAAAAATTAGTTTAAAAAGGAACAAAAAATTGAAAAACATATAAGACCTAATAATAAAACAATATAAAAAGTGCGACAAAAAATTAAAAAAGAGAAAATTTAATGCAAAATAAAAAAAGTATGAGAATTTAAAAACGCAAATAAGAAATGAAAGGAAATTTGTGAAAAAAAAAAGGAATAAAAATGAAAAGACAAAAGATTTGGAATAAAAAACAGAAAAATAAAAATTTTTAAAATAACGAAAAAATTAAAACGAGTAAAAATGAAAGCATATGAAAAAAAAGTAAAAAGAAGGAAAATTTTGAAGGGAAAAAGTTATTAAAAAATTACAAAGTAGGACAAAAATAGCAAGAAAAATAATAAAATAAAAAAGATTCAAAAAATAAAAATAAAAAATTTTGAACTTTATAAAAATTTGTAAAATATAAATAAAAATAAATGGAAAAATAAATTAAGATAAAATATTAATATGGAAGAAAAAATTAAATAAAATACCAAAAAAGCAAAAAATAAAAAAGTAAGATATTAAAAAATTAGCGAATAAAAAAATACAAAAGACAAAATGAATAAAAATTTCGAATACAAAATAGAAAAAACTTTTAGTTCAGAATATACAAAGAAAAACAACAAAAATATAACAAATATAGGAAAAAGATATAAAGATAAAAAAAATAAAATAAAAGTTAATAAAAAATATAAATAAAAACAAAAAGAAAGTGCACAAAAAAAGTCTAATAATTTAAAAATGCAAATAAGAAATGAAAGGAAATTTGTGAAAAAATAAGAAAAGAATAAAAATGAAAAGACAAAAGATTTGGAATAAAAAAAGAAAAAAGAAATGTAAAAAATTTTAAAACGACGAAAAAATTAAAACAAGTAAAACTGAAAGCATAGGAAAAAAAAAAAAAAAGCAAAAGAAAGAAAATTTCAAAGGGAAAAAGTTATTGAAAAATTAGAACATAGAACAAAAAAAAAAATGAAAATGAAAAAATAAAAAAGATTCAAAAAATAGAAATAAAAAATTTTAAATTTTATAAAATTTTTTAAAAATATGAATAAAAAACAAATAAAAAATAGTAATATAAAAGAAAAAAAATAAATAAAATACCAAAAAATGGAAAAAGATAAAAAAAGTAAGAAAATAAAAAATTAGCAAATGAAAAGAATATAAAAAGACAAAACGAATAAGAATTTGACATATAAAATAGAAAAAACTTTTAGTTTAAAGAAAAAAATAAAATAAAAACAAAAGGAAGTGCACAAAAAAAGAAGTTTGAGGTTTTAAAATTGTAAAGAAGAAATAAAAAAAAAAAAAGTGTGAAAAAAAAGCAAGAAAAAAATAGAGAATTTTAATAGAAAGAAAAAAATGAAAGTAAATCAACAAATAAGTTAAAAGAAAAAGAGAAAAAGGATTAATGAAAAATTATAAAAATATATACAACAAATAAAGGAAAAAGATATAAAATACGAAAGATGAAAAATAAAATAAAAGTTAATAAAAAATATAAATAAAAATAAAAGAATGTGCACAAAAAAAGAAGTTTGAGGTTTTAAAATTATAAAGAAGAAATAAAAAAAAAAGTGCAAAGAAAAAGATTTAAGAAAAAAATAAAAAATGAAAATACAAAATATATAAAATAAAAATTGAGAAAAAAAAATGAGAGAAATAAGAAAAAAAATAAAAAATGAAGAGGCAAAAATATGAAATAAAACAAGAAGAAAAAAAAATTTATAGAAAATTTTAAAACGAGAAAAAGTTAATGAAAAATTATAAAAATGCAACAAAAAATAACCGAGAATGATAAAATAAAAAAAGAAAAGAAAAATAAAAAATTTCAAAACTTAATAAAAATTTATGAAACTATAAAAAAAGAAAGAAATAAAAAAATAAAAAGAAAAAAAATTAAAGCAAAAGAAAAAAGATAAATAAAGCACAAAAAAAGAAAAAAAAACAAAAAATAAAAAAAGTAAGAAAATAAAAAAGGACAAAAATTGAAGAAAAATTTCAAAAATGAAATGGAATGACAAAATGAAAAAAAATTAGTTTAAAAAGGAACAAAAAATTGAAAAACATATAAGACCTAATAATAAAACAATATAAAAAGTGCGACAAAAAATTAAAAAAGAGAAAATTTAATGCAAAATAAAAAAAGTATGAGAATTTAAAAACGCAAATAAGAAATGAAAGGAAATTTGTGAAAAAAAAAAGGAATAAAAATGAAAAGACAAAAGATTTGGAATAAAAAACAGAAAAATAAAAATTTTTAAAATAACGAAAAAATTAAAACGAGTAAAAATGAAAGCATATGAAAAAAAAGTAAAAAGAAGGAAAATTTTGAAGGGAAAAAGTTATTAAAAAATTACAAAGTAGGACAAAAATAGCAAGAAAAATAATAAAATAAAAAAGATTCAAAAAATAAAAATAAAAAATTTTGAACTTTATAAAAATTTGTAAAATATAAATAAAAATAAATGGAAAAATAAATTAAGATAAAATATTAATATGGAAGAAAAAATTAAATAAAATACCAAAAAAGCAAAAAATAAAAAAGTAAGATATTAAAAAATTAGCGAATAAAAAAATACAAAAGACAAAATGAATAAAAATTTCGAATACAAAATAGAAAAAACTTTTAGTTCAGAATATACAAAGAAAAACAACAAAAATATAACAAATATAGGAAAAAGATATAAAGATAAAAAAAATAAAATAAAAGTTAATAAAAAATATAAATAAAAACAAAAAGAAAGTGCACAAAAAAAGTCTAATAATTTAAAAATGCAAATAAGAAATGAAAGGAAATTTGTGAAAAAATAAGAAAAGAATAAAAATGAAAAGACAAAAGATTTGGAATAAAAAAAGAAAAAAGAAATGTAAAAAATTTTAAAACGACGAAAAAATTAAAACAAGTAAAACTGAAAGCATAGGAAAAAAAAAAAAAAAGCAAAAGAAAGAAAATTTCAAAGGGAAAAAGTTATTGAAAAATTAGAACATAGAACAAAAAAAAAAATGAAAATGAAAAAATAAAAAAGATTCAAAAAATAGAAATAAAAAATTTTAAATTTTATAAAATTTTTTAAAAATATGAATAAAAAACAAATAAAAAATAGTAATATAAAAGAAAAAAAATAAATAAAATACCAAAAAATGGAAAAAGATAAAAAAAGTAAGAAAATAAAAAATTAGCAAATGAAAAGAATATAAAAAGACAAAACGAATAAGAATTTGACATATAAAATAGAAAAAACTTTTAGTTTAAAGAAAAAAATAAAATAAAAACAAAAGGAAGTGCACAAAAAAAGAAGTTTGAGGTTTTAAAATTGTAAAGAAGAAATAAAAAAAAAAAAAGTGTGAAAAAAAAGCAAGAAAAAAATAGAGAATTTTAATAGAAAGAAAAAAATGAAAGTAAATCAACAAATAAGTTAAAAGAAAAAGAGAAAAAGGATTAATGAAAAATTATAAAAATATATACAACAAATAAAGGAAAAAGATATAAAATACGAAAGATGAAAAATAAAATAAAAGTTAATAAAAAATATAAATAAAAATAAAAGAATGTGCACAAAAAAAGAAGTTTGAGGTTTTAAAATTATAAAGAAGAAATAAAAAAAAAAGTGCAAAGAAAAAGATTTAAGAAAAAAATAAAAAATGAAAATACAAAATATATAAAATAAAAATTGAGAAAAAAAAATGAGAGAAATAAGAAAAAAAATAAAAAATGAAGAGGCAAAAATATGAAATAAAACAAGAAGAAAAAAAAATTTATAGAAAATTTTAAAACGAGAAAAAGTTAATGAAAAATTATAAAAATGCAACAAAAAATAACCGAGAATGATAAAATAAAAAAAGAAAAGAAAAATAAAAAATTTCAAAACTTAATAAAAATTTATGAAACTATAAAAAAAGAAAGAAATAAAAAAATAAAAAGAAAAAAAATTAAAGCAAAAGAAAAAAGATAAATAAAGCACAAAAAAAGAAAAAAAAACAAAAAATAAAAAAAGTAAGAAAATAAAAAAGGACAAAAATTGAAGAAAAATTTCAAAAATGAAATGGAATGACAAAATGAAAAAAAATTAGTTTAAAAAGGAACAAAAAATTGAAAAACATATAAGACCTAATAATAAAACAATATAAAAAGTGCGACAAAAAATTAAAAAAGAGAAAATTTAATGCAAAATAAAAAAAGTATGAGAATTTAAAAACGCAAATAAGAAATGAAAGGAAATTTGTGAAAAAAAAAAGGAATAAAAATGAAAAGACAAAAGATTTGGAATAAAAAACAGAAAAATAAAAATTTTTAAAATAACGAAAAAATTAAAACGAGTAAAAATGAAAGCATATGAAAAAAAAGTAAAAAGAAGGAAAATTTTGAAGGGAAAAAGTTATTAAAAAATTACAAAGTAGGACAAAAATAGCAAGAAAAATAATAAAATAAAAAAGATTCAAAAAATAAAAATAAAAAATTTTGAACTTTATAAAAATTTGTAAAATATAAATAAAAATAAATGGAAAAATAAATTAAGATAAAATATTAATATGGAAGAAAAAATTAAATAAAATACCAAAAAAGCAAAAAATAAAAAAGTAAGATATTAAAAAATTAGCGAATAAAAAAATACAAAAGACAAAATGAATAAAAATTTCGAATACAAAATAGAAAAAACTTTTAGTTCAGAATATACAAAGAAAAACAACAAAAATATAACAAATATAGGAAAAAGATATAAAGATAAAAAAAATAAAATAAAAGTTAATAAAAAATATAAATAAAAACAAAAAGAAAGTGCACAAAAAAAGTCTAATAATTTAAAAATGCAAATAAGAAATGAAAGGAAATTTGTGAAAAAATAAGAAAAGAATAAAAATGAAAAGACAAAAGATTTGGAATAAAAAAAGAAAAAAGAAATGTAAAAAATTTTAAAACGACGAAAAAATTAAAACAAGTAAAACTGAAAGCATAGGAAAAAAAAAAAAAAAGCAAAAGAAAGAAAATTTCAAAGGGAAAAAGTTATTGAAAAATTAGAACATAGAACAAAAAAAAAAATGAAAATGAAAAAATAAAAAAGATTCAAAAAATAGAAATAAAAAATTTTAAATTTTATAAAATTTTTTAAAAATATGAATAAAAAACAAATAAAAAATAGTAATATAAAAGAAAAAAAATAAATAAAATACCAAAAAATGGAAAAAGATAAAAAAAGTAAGAAAATAAAAAATTAGCAAATGAAAAGAATATAAAAAGACAAAACGAATAAGAATTTGACATATAAAATAGAAAAAACTTTTAGTTTAAAGAAAAAAATAAAATAAAAACAAAAGGAAGTGCACAAAAAAAGAAGTTTGAGGTTTTAAAATTGTAAAGAAGAAATAAAAAAAAAAAAAGTGTGAAAAAAAAGCAAGAAAAAAATAGAGAATTTTAATAGAAAGAAAAAAATGAAAGTAAATCAACAAATAAGTTAAAAGAAAAAGAGAAAAAGGATTAATGAAAAATTATAAAAATATATACAACAAATAAAGGAAAAAGATATAAAATACGAAAGATGAAAAATAAAATAAAAGTTAATAAAAAATATAAATAAAAATAAAAGAATGTGCACAAAAAAAGAAGTTTGAGGTTTTAAAATTATAAAGAAGAAATAAAAAAAAAAGTGCAAAGAAAAAGATTTAAGAAAAAAATAAAAAATGAAAATACAAAATATATAAAATAAAAATTGAGAAAAAAAAATGAGAGAAATAAGAAAAAAAATAAAAAATGAAGAGGCAAAAATATGAAATAAAACAAGAAGAAAAAAAAATTTATAGAAAATTTTAAAACGAGAAAAAGTTAATGAAAAATTATAAAAATGCAACAAAAAATAACCGAGAATGATAAAATAAAAAAAGAAAAGAAAAATAAAAAATTTCAAAACTTAATAAAAATTTATGAAACTATAAAAAAAGAAAGAAATAAAAAAATAAAAAGAAAAAAAATTAAAGCAAAAGAAAAAAGATAAATAAAGCACAAAAAAAGAAAAAAAAACAAAAAATAAAAAAAGTAAGAAAATAAAAAAGGACAAAAATTGAAGAAAAATTTCAAAAATGAAATGGAATGACAAAATGAAAAAAAATTAGTTTAAAAAGGAACAAAAAATTGAAAAACATATAAGACCTAATAATAAAACAATATAAAAAGTGCGACAAAAAATTAAAAAAGAGAAAATTTAATGCAAAATAAAAAAAGTATGAGAATTTAAAAACGCAAATAAGAAATGAAAGGAAATTTGTGAAAAAAAAAAGGAATAAAAATGAAAAGACAAAAGATTTGGAATAAAAAACAGAAAAATAAAAATTTTTAAAATAACGAAAAAATTAAAACGAGTAAAAATGAAAGCATATGAAAAAAAAGTAAAAAGAAGGAAAATTTTGAAGGGAAAAAGTTATTAAAAAATTACAAAGTAGGACAAAAATAGCAAGAAAAATAATAAAATAAAAAAGATTCAAAAAATAAAAATAAAAAATTTTGAACTTTATAAAAATTTGTAAAATATAAATAAAAATAAATGGAAAAATAAATTAAGATAAAATATTAATATGGAAGAAAAAATTAAATAAAATACCAAAAAAGCAAAAAATAAAAAAGTAAGATATTAAAAAATTAGCGAATAAAAAAATACAAAAGACAAAATGAATAAAAATTTCGAATACAAAATAGAAAAAACTTTTAGTTCAGAATATACAAAGAAAAACAACAAAAATATAACAAATATAGGAAAAAGATATAAAGATAAAAAAAATAAAATAAAAGTTAATAAAAAATATAAATAAAAACAAAAAGAAAGTGCACAAAAAAAGTCTAATAATTTAAAAATGCAAATAAGAAATGAAAGGAAATTTGTGAAAAAATAAGAAAAGAATAAAAATGAAAAGACAAAAGATTTGGAATAAAAAAAGAAAAAAGAAATGTAAAAAATTTTAAAACGACGAAAAAATTAAAACAAGTAAAACTGAAAGCATAGGAAAAAAAAAAAAAAAGCAAAAGAAAGAAAATTTCAAAGGGAAAAAGTTATTGAAAAATTAGAACATAGAACAAAAAAAAAAAATGAAAATGAAAAAATAAAAAAGATTCAAAAAATAGAAATAAAAAATTTTAAATTTTATAAAATTTTTTAAAAATATGAATAAAAAACAAATAAAAAATAGTAATATAAAAGAAAAAAAATAAATAAAATACCAAAAAATGGAAAAAGATAAAAAAAGTAAGAAAATAAAAAATTAGCAAATGAAAAGAATATAAAAAGACAAAACGAATAAGAATTTGACATATAAAATAGAAAAAACTTTTAGTTTAAAGAAAAAAATAAAATAAAAACAAAAGGAAGTGCACAAAAAAAGAAGTTTGAGGTTTTAAAATTGTAAAGAAGAAATAAAAAAAAAAAAAGTGTGAAAAAAAAGCAAGAAAAAAATAGAGAATTTTAATAGAAAGAAAAAAATGAAAGTAAATCAACAAATAAGTTAAAAGAAAAAGAGAAAAAGGATTAATGAAAAATTATAAAAATATATACAACAAATAAAGGAAAAAGATATAAAATACGAAAGATGAAAAATAAAATAAAAGTTAATAAAAAATATAAATAAAAATAAAAGAATGTGCACAAAAAAAGAAGTTTGAGGTTTTAAAATTATAAAGAAGAAATAAAAAAAAAAGTGCAAAGAAAAAGATTTAAGAAAAAAATAAAAAATGAAAATACAAAATATATAAAATAAAAATTGAGAAAAAAAAATGAGAGAAATAAGAAAAAAAATAAAAAATGAAGAGGCAAAAATATGAAATAAAACAAGAAGAAAAAAAAATTTATAGAAAATTTTAAAACGAGAAAAAGTTAATGAAAAATTATAAAAATGCAACAAAAAATAACCGAGAATGATAAAATAAAAAAAGAAAAGAAAAATAAAAAATTTCAAAACTTAATAAAAATTTATGAAACTATAAAAAAAGAAAGAAATAAAAAAATAAAAAGAAAAAAAATTAAAGCAAAAGAAAAAAGATAAATAAAGCACAAAAAAAGAAAAAAAAACAAAAAATAAAAAAAGTAAGAAAATAAAAAAAGACAAAAATTGAAGAAAAATTTCAAAAATGAAATGGAATGACAAAATGAAAAAAAATTAGTTTAAAAAGGAACAAAAAATTGAAAAACATATAAGACCTAATAATAAAACAATATAAAAAGTGCGACAAAAAATTAAAAAAGAGAAAATTTAATGCAAAATAAAAAAAGTATGAGAATTTAAAAACGCAAATAAGAAATGAAAGGAAATTTGTGAAAAAAAAAAGGAATAAAAATGAAAAGACAAAAGATTTGGAATAAAAAACAGAAAAATAAAAATTTTTAAAATAACGAAAAAATTAAAACGAGTAAAAATGAAAGCATATGAAAAAAAAGTAAAAAGAAGGAAAATTTTGAAGGGAAAAAGTTATTAAAAAATTACAAAGTAGGACAAAAATAGCAAGAAAAATAATAAAATAAAAAAGATTCAAAAAATAAAAATAAAAAATTTTGAACTTTATAAAAATTTGTAAAATATAAATAAAAATAAATGGAAAAATAAATTAAGATAAAATATTAATATGGAAGAAAAAATTAAATAAAATACCAAAAAAGCAAAAAATAAAAAAGTAAGATATTAAAAAATTAGCGAATAAAAAAATACAAAAGACAAAATGAATAAAAATTTCGAATACAAAATAGAAAAAACTTTTAGTTCAGAATATACAAAGAAAAACAACAAAAATATAACAAATATAGGAAAAAGATATAAAAAATCAAAGATAAAAAAAATAAAATAAAAGTTAATAAAAAATATAAATAAAAACAAAAAGAAAGTGCACAAAAAAAGTCTAATAATTTAAAAATGCAAATAAGAAATGAAAGGAAATTTGTGAAAAAATAAGAAAAGAATAAAAATGAAAAGACAAAAGATTTGGAATAAAAAAAGAAAAAAGAAATGTAAAAAATTTTAAAACGACGAAAAAATTAAAACAAGTAAAACTGAAAGCATAGGAAAAAAAAAAAAAAGCAAAAGAAAGAAAATTTCAAAGGGAAAAAGTTATTGAAAAATTAGAACATAGAACAAAAAAAAAATGAAAATGAAAAAATAAAAAAGATTCAAAAAATAGAAATAAAAAATTTTAAATTTTATAAAATTTTTTAAAAATATGAATAAAAAACAAATAAAAAATAGTAATATAAAAGAAAAAAAATAAATAAAATACCAAAAAATGGAAAAAGATAAAAAAAGTAAGAAAATAAAAAATTAGCAAATGAAAAGAATATAAAAAGACAAAACGAATAAGAATTTGACATATAAAATAGAAAAAACTTTTAGTTTAAAGAAAAAAATAAAATAAAAACAAAAGGAAGTGCACAAAAAAAGAAGTTTGAGGTTTTAAAATTGTAAAGAAGAAATAAAAAAAAAAAAGTGTGAAAAAAAAGCAAGAAAAAAATAGAGAATTTTAATAGAAAGAAAAAAATGAAAGTAAATCAACAAATAAGTTAAAAGAAAAAGAGAAAAAGGATTAATGAAAAATTATAAAAATATATACAACAAATAAAGGAAAAAGATATAAAATACGAAAGATGAAAAATAAAATAAAAGTTAATAAAAAATATAAATAAAAATAAAAGAATGTGCACAAAAAAAGAAGTTTGAGGTTTTAAAATTATAAAGAAGAAATAAAAAAAAAAGTGCAAAGAAAAAGATTTAAGAAAAAAATAAAAAATGAAAATACAAAATATATAAAATAAAAATTGAGAAAAAAAAATGAGAGAAATAAGAAAAAAAATAAAAAATGAAGAGGCAAAAATATGAAATAAAACAAGAAGAAAAAAAAATTTATAGAAAATTTTAAAACGAGAAAAAGTTAATGAAAAATTATAAAAATGCAACAAAAAATAACCGAGAATGATAAAATAAAAAAAGAAAAGAAAAATAAAAAATTTCAAAACTTAATAAAAATTTATGAAACTATAAAAAAAGAAAGAAATAAAAAAATAAAAAGAAAAAAAATTAAAGCAAAAGAAAAAAGATAAATAAAGCACAAAAAAAGAAAAAAAAACAAAAAATAAAAAAAGTAAGAAAATAAAAAAGGACAAAAATTGAAGAAAAATTTCAAAAATGAAATGGAATGACAAAATGAAAAAAAATTAGTTTAAAAAGGAACAAAAAATTGAAAAACATATAAGACCTAATAATAAAACAATATAAAAAGTGCGACAAAAAATTAAAAAAGAGAAAATTTAATGCAAAATAAAAAAAGTATGAGAATTTAAAAACGCAAATAAGAAATGAAAGGAAATTTGTGAAAAAAAAAAGGAATAAAAATGAAAAGACAAAAGATTTGGAATAAAAAACAGAAAAATAAAAATTTTTAAAATAACGAAAAAATTAAAACGAGTAAAAATGAAAGCATATGAAAAAAAAGTAAAAAGAAGGAAAATTTTGAAGGGAAAAAGTTATTAAAAAATTACAAAGTAGGACAAAAATAGCAAGAAAAATAATAAAATAAAAAAGATTCAAAAAATAAAAATAAAAAATTTTGAACTTTATAAAAATTTGTAAAATATAAATAAAAATAAATGGAAAAATAAATTAAGATAAAATATTAATATGGAAGAAAAAATTAAATAAAATACCAAAAAAGCAAAAAATAAAAAAGTAAGATATTAAAAAATTAGCGAATAAAAAAATACAAAAGACAAAATGAATAAAAATTTCGAATACAAAATAGAAAAAACTTTTAGTTCAGAATATACAAAGAAAAACAACAAAAATATAACAAATATAGGAAAAAGATATAAAGATAAAAAAAATAAAATAAAAGTTAATAAAAAATATAAATAAAAACAAAAAGAAAGTGCACAAAAAAAGTCTAATAATTTAAAAATGCAAATAAGAAATGAAAGGAAATTTGTGAAAAAATAAGAAAAGAATAAAAATGAAAAGACAAAAGATTTGGAATAAAAAAAGAAAAATGAAATGTAAAAAATTTTAAAACGACGAAAAAATTAAAACAAGTAAAACTGAAAGCATAGGAAAAAAAAAAAAAAAGCAAAAGAAAGAAAATTTCAAAGGGAAAAAGTTATTGAAAAATTAGAACATAGAACAAAAAAAAAAATGAAAATGAAAAAATAAAAAAGATTCAAAAAATAGAAATAAAAAATTTTAAATTTTATAAAATTTTTTAAAAATATGAATAAAAAACAAATAAAAAATAGTAATATAAAAGAAAAAAAATAAATAAAATACCAAAAAATGGAAAAAGATAAAAAAGTAAGAAAATAAAAAATTAGCAAATGAAAAGAATATAAAAAGACAAAACGAATAAGAATTTGACATATAAAATAGAAAAAACTTTTAGTTTAAAGAAAAAAATAAAATAAAAACAAAAGGAAGTGCACAAAAAAAGAAGTTTGAGGTTTTAAAATTGTAAAGAAGAAATAAAAAAAAAAAAGTGTGAAAAAAAAGCAAGAAAAAAATAGAGAATTTTAATAGAAAGAAAAAAATGAAAGTAAATCAACAAATAAGTTAAAAGAAAAAGAGAAAAAGGATTAATGAAAAATTATAAAAATATATACAACAAATAAAGGAAAAAGATATAAAATACGAAAGATGAAAAATAAAATAAAAGTTAATAAAAAATATAAATAAAAATAAAAGAATGTGCACAAAAAAAGAAGTTTGAGGTTTTAAAATTATAAAGAAGAAATAAAAAAAAAAAAGTGCAAAGAAAAAGATTTAAGAAAAAGCAAGAAAAAAATAAAAAATGAAAATACAAAATATATAAAACAAAAATTGAGAAAAAAAAATGAGAGAAATAAAAAAAAAAAATAAAAAATGAAGAGGCAAAAATATGAAATAAAACAAGAAGAAAAAAAAATTTATAGAAAATTTTAAAACGAGAAAAAGTTAATGAAAAATTATAAAAATGCAACAAAAAATAACCGAGAATGATAAAACAAAAAAAGAAAAGAAAAATAAAAAATTTCAAAACTTAATAAAAATTTATGAAACTATAAAAAAAGAAAGAAATAAAAAAATAAAAAGAAAAAAAATTAAAGCAAAAGAAAAAAGATAAATAAAGCACAAAAAAAGAAAAAAAAACAAAAAATAAAAAAAGTAAGAAAATAAAAAAGGACAAAAATTGAAGAAAAATTTCAAAAATGAAATGGAATGACAAAATGAAAAAAAATTAGTTTAAAAAGGAACAAAAAATTGAAAAACATATAAGACCTAATAATAAAACAATATAAAAAGTGCGACAAAAAATTAAAAAAGAGAAAATTTAATGCAAAATAAAAAAAGTATGAGAATTTAAAAACGCAAATAAGAAATGAAAGGAAATTTGTGAAAAAAAAAAGGAATAAAAATGAAAAGACAAAAGATTTGGAATAAAAAACAGAAAAATAAAAATTTTTAAAATAACGAAAAAATTAAAACGAGTAAAAATGAAAGCATATGAAAAAAAAGTAAAAAGAAGGAAAATTTTGAAGGGAAAAAGTTATTAAAAAATTACAAAGTAGGACAAAAATAGCAAGAAAAATAATAAAATAAAAAAGATTCAAAAAATAAAAATAAAAAATTTTGAACTTTATAAAAATTTGTAAAATATAAATAAAAATAAATGGAAAAATAAATTAAGATAAAATATTAATATGGAAGAAAAAATTAAATAAAATACCAAAAAAGCAAAAAATAAAAAAGTAAGATATTAAAAAATTAGCGAATAAAAAAATACAAAAGACAAAATGAATAAAAATTTCGAATACAAAATAGAAAAAACTTTTAGTTCAGAATATACAAAGAAAAACAACAAAAATATAACAAATATAGGAAAAAGATATAAAGATAAAAAAAATAAAATAAAAGTTAATAAAAAATATAAATAAAAACAAAAAGAAAGTGCACAAAAAAAGTCTAATAATTTAAAAATGCAAATAAGAAATGAAAGGAAATTTGTGAAAAAATAAGAAAAGAATAAAAATGAAAAGACAAAAGATTTGGAATAAAAAAAGAAAAAAGAAATGTAAAAAATTTTAAAACGACGAAAAAATTAAAACAAGTAAAACTGAAAGCATAGGAAAAAAAAAAAAAAAAAGCAAAAGAAAGAAAATTTCAAAGGGAAAAAGTTATTGAAAAATTAGAACATAGAACAAAAAAAAAAATGAAAATGAAAAAATAAAAAAGATTCAAAAAATAGAAATAAAAAATTTTAAATTTTATAAAATTTTTTAAAAATATGAATAAAAAACAAATAAAAAATAGTAATATAAAAGAAAAAAAATAAATAAAATACCAAAAAATGGAAAAAGATAAAAAAGTAAGAAAATAAAAAATTAGCAAATGAAAAGAATATAAAAAGACAAAACGAATAAGAATTTGACATATAAAATAGAAAAAACTTTTAGTTTAAAGAAAAAAATAAAATAAAAACAAAAGGAAGTGCACAAAAAAAGAAGTTTGAGGTTTTAAAATTGTAAAGAAGAAATAAAAAAAAAAAAAGTGTGAAAAAAAAGCAAGAAAAAAATAGAGAATTTTAATAGAAAGAAAAAAATGAAAGTAAATCAACAAATAAGTTAAAAGAAAAAGAGAAAAAGGATTAATGAAAAATTATAAAAATATATACAACAAATAAAGGAAAAAGATATAAAATACGAAAGATGAAAAATAAAATAAAAGTTAATAAAAAATATAAATAAAAATAAAAGAATGTGCACAAAAAAAGAAGTTTGAGGTTTTAAAATTATAAAGAAGAAATAAAAAAAAAAAGTGCAAAGAAAAAGATTTAAGAAAAAGCAAGAAAAAAATAAAAAATGAAAATACAAAATATATAAAATAAAAATTGAGAAAAAAAAAAGAGAGAAATAAGAAAAAAAATAAAAAATGAAGAGGCAAAAATATGAAATAAAACAAGAAGAAAAAAAAATTTATAGAAAATTTTAAAACGAGAAAAAGTTAATGAAAAATTATAAAAATGCAACAAAAAATAACCGAGAATGATAAAATAAAAAAAGAAAAGAAAAATAAAAAATTTCAAAACTTAATAAAAATTTATGAAACTATAAAAAAAGAAAGAAATAAAAAAATAAAAAGAAAAAAAATTAAAGCAAAAGAAAAAAGATAAATAAAGCACAAAAAAAGAAAAAAAAACAAAAAATAAAAAAAGTAAGAAAATAAAAAAGGACAAAAATTGAAGAAAAATTTCAAAAATGAAATGGAATGACAAAATGAAAAAAAATTAGTTTAAAAAGGAACAAAAAATTGAAAAACATATAAGACCTAATAATAAAACAATATAAAAAGTGCGACAAAAAATTAAAAAAGAGAAAATTTAATGCAAAATAAAAAAAGTATGAGAATTTAAAAACGCAAATAAGAAATGAAAGGAAATTTGTGAAAAAAAAAAGGAATAAAAATGAAAAGACAAAAGATTTGGAATAAAAAACAGAAAAATAAAAATTTTTAAAATAACGAAAAAATTAAAACGAGTAAAAATGAAAGCATATGAAAAAAAAGTAAAAAGAAGGAAAATTTTGAAGGGAAAAAGTTATTAAAAAATTACAAAGTAGGACAAAAATAGCAAGAAAAATAATAAAATAAAAAAGATTCAAAAAATAAAAATAAAAAATTTTGAACTTTATAAAAATTTGTAAAATATAAATAAAAATAAATGGAAAAATAAATTAAGATAAAATATTAATATGGAAGAAAAAATTAAATAAAATACCAAAAAAGCAAAAAATAAAAAAGTAAGATATTAAAAAATTAGCGAATAAAAAAATACAAAAGACAAAATGAATAAAAATTTCGAATACAAAATAGAAAAAACTTTTAGTTCAGAATATACAAAGAAAAACAACAAAAATATAACAAATATAGGAAAAAGATATAAAGATAAAAAAAATAAAATAAAAGTTAATAAAAAATATAAATAAAAACAAAAAGAAAGTGCACAAAAAAAGTCTAATAATTTAAAAATGCAAATAAGAAATGAAAGGAAATTTGTGAAAAAATAAGAAAAGAATAAAAATGAAAAGACAAAAGATTTGGAATAAAAAAAGAAAAAAGAAATGTAAAAAATTTTAAAACGACGAAAAAATTAAAACAAGTAAAACTGAAAGCATAGGAAAAAAAAAAAAAAAAAGCAAAAGAAAGAAAATTTCAAAGGGAAAAAGTTATTGAAAAATTAGAACATAGAACAAAAAAAAAAATGAAAATGAAAAAATAAAAAAGATTCAAAAAATAGAAATAAAAAATTTTAAATTTTATAAAATTTTTTAAAAATATGAATAAAAAACAAATAAAAAATAGTAATATAAAAGAAAAAAAATAAATAAAATACCAAAAAATGGAAAAAGATAAAAAAGTAAGAAAATAAAAAATTAGCAAATGAAAAGAATATAAAAAGACAAAACGAATAAGAATTTGACATATAAAATAGAAAAAACTTTTAGTTTAAAGAAAAAAATAAAATAAAAACAAAAGGAAGTGCACAAAAAAAGAAGTTTGAGGTTTTAAAATTGTAAAGAAGAAATAAAAAAAAAAAAGTGTGAAAAAAAAGCAAGAAAAAAATAGAGAATTTTAATAGAAAGAAAAAAATGAAAGTAAATCAACAAATAAGTTAAAAGAAAAAGAGAAAAAGGATTAATGAAAAATTATAAAAATATATACAACAAATAAAGGAAAAAGATATAAAATACGAAAGATGAAAAATAAAATAAAAGTTAATAAAAAATATAAATAAAAATAAAAGAATGTGCACAAAAAAAGAAGTTTGAGGTTTTAAAATTATAAAGAAGAAATAAAAAAAAAAAAGTGCAAAGAAAAAGATTTAAGAAAAAGCAAGAAAAAAATAAAAAATGAAAATACAAAATATATAAAACAAAAATTGAGAAAAAAAAATGAGAGAAATAAAAAAAAAAATAAAAAATGAAGAGGCAAAAATATGAAATAAAACAAGAAGAAAAAAAAATTTATAGAAAATTTTAAAACGAGAAAAAGTTAATGAAAAATTATAAAAATGCAACAAAAAATAACCGAGAATGATAAAACAAAAAAAGAAAAGAAAAATAAAAAATTTCAAAACTTAATAAAAATTTATGAAACTATAAAAAAAGAAAGAAATAAAAAAATAAAAAGAAAAAAAATTAAAGCAAAAGAAAAAAGATAAATAAAGCACAAAAAAAGAAAAAAAAACAAAAAATAAAAAAAGTAAGAAAATAAAAAAGGACAAAAATTGAAGAAAAATTTCAAAAATGAAATGGAATGACAAAATGAAAAAAAATTAGTTTAAAAAGGAACAAAAAATTGAAAAACATATAAGACCTAATAATAAAACAATATAAAAAGTGCGACAAAAAATTAAAAAAGAGAAAATTTAATGCAAAATAAAAAAAGTATGAGAATTTAAAAACGCAAATAAGAAATGAAAGGAAATTTGTGAAAAAAAAAAGGAATAAAAATGAAAAGACAAAAGATTTGGAATAAAAAACAGAAAAATAAAAATTTTTAAAATAACGAAAAAATTAAAACGAGTAAAAATGAAAGCATATGAAAAAAAAGTAAAAAGAAGGAAAATTTTGAAGGGAAAAAGTTATTAAAAAATTACAAAGTAGGACAAAAATAGCAAGAAAAATAATAAAATAAAAAAGATTCAAAAAATAAAAATAAAAAATTTTGAACTTTATAAAAATTTGTAAAATATAAATAAAAATAAATGGAAAAATAAATTAAGATAAAATATTAATATGGAAGAAAAAATTAAATAAAATACCAAAAAAGCAAAAAATAAAAAAGTAAGATATTAAAAAATTAGCGAATAAAAAAATACAAAAGACAAAATGAATAAAAATTTCGAATACAAAATAGAAAAAACTTTTAGTTCAGAATATACAAAGAAAAACAACAAAAATATAACAAATATAGGAAAAAGATATAAAGATAAAAAAAATAAAATAAAAGTTAATAAAAAATATAAATAAAAACAAAAAGAAAGTGCACAAAAAAAGTCTAATAATTTAAAAATGCAAATAAGAAATGAAAGGAAATTTGTGAAAAAATAAGAAAAGAATAAAAATGAAAAGACAAAAGATTTGGAATAAAAAAAGAAAAAAGAAATGTAAAAAATTTTAAAACGACGAAAAAATTAAAACAAGTAAAACTGAAAGCATAGGAAAAAAAAAAAAAAAAAGCAAAAGAAAGAAAATTTCAAAGGGAAAAAGTTATTGAAAAATTAGAACATAGAACAAAAAAAAAAATGAAAATGAAAAAATAAAAAAGATTCAAAAAATAGAAATAAAAAATTTTAAATTTTATAAAATTTTTTAAAAATATGAATAAAAAACAAATAAAAAATAGTAATATAAAAGAAAAAAAATAAATAAAATACCAAAAAATGGAAAAAGATAAAAAAGTAAGAAAATAAAAAATTAGCAAATGAAAAGAATATAAAAAGACAAAACGAATAAGAATTTGACATATAAAATAGAAAAAACTTTTAGTTTAAAGAAAAAAATAAAATAAAAACAAAAGGAAGTGCACAAAAAAAGAAGTTTGAGGTTTTAAAATTGTAAAGAAGAAATAAAAAAAAAAAAAGTGTGAAAAAAAAGCAAGAAAAAAATAGAGAATTTTAATAGAAAGAAAAAAATGAAAGTAAATCAACAAATAAGTTAAAAGAAAAAGAGAAAAAGGATTAATGAAAAATTATAAAAATATATACAACAAATAAAGGAAAAAGATATAAAATACGAAAGATGAAAAATAAAATAAAAGTTAATAAAAAATATAAATAAAAATAAAAGAATGTGCACAAAAAAAGAAGTTTGAGGTTTTAAAATTATAAAGAAGAAATAAAAAAAAAAAGTGCAAAGAAAAAGATTTAAGAAAAAGCAAGAAAAAAATAAAAAATGAAAATACAAAATATATAAAATAAAAATTGAGAAAAAAAAAAGAGAGAAATAAGAAAAAAAATAAAAAATGAAGAGGCAAAAATATGAAATAAAACAAGAAGAAAAAAAAATTTATAGAAAATTTTAAAACGAGAAAAAGTTAATGAAAAATTATAAAAATGCAACAAAAAATAACCGAGAATGATAAAATAAAAAAAGAAAAGAAAAATAAAAAATTTCAAAACTTAATAAAAATTTATGAAACTATAAAAAAAGAAAGAAATAAAAAAATAAAAAGAAAAAAAATTAAAGCAAAAGAAAAAAGATAAATAAAGCACAAAAAAAGAAAAAAAAACAAAAAATAAAAAAAGTAAGAAAATAAAAAAGGACAAAAATTGAAGAAAAATTTCAAAAATGAAATGGAATGACAAAATGAAAAAAAATTAGTTTAAAAAGGAACAAAAAATTGAAAAACATATAAGACCTAATAATAAAACAATATAAAAAGTGCGACAAAAAATTAAAAAAGAGAAAATTTAATGCAAAATAAAAAAAGTATGAGAATTTAAAAACGCAAATAAGAAATGAAAGGAAATTTGTGAAAAAAAAAAGGAATAAAAATGAAAAGACAAAAGATTTGGAATAAAAAACAGAAAAATAAAAATTTTTAAAATAACGAAAAAATTAAAACGAGTAAAAATGAAAGCATATGAAAAAAAAGTAAAAAGAAGGAAAATTTTGAAGGGAAAAAGTTATTAAAAAATTACAAAGTAGGACAAAAATAGCAAGAAAAATAATAAAATAAAAAAGATTCAAAAAATAAAAATAAAAAATTTTGAACTTTATAAAAATTTGTAAAATATAAATAAAAATAAATGGAAAAATAAATTAAGATAAAATATTAATATGGAAGAAAAAATTAAATAAAATACCAAAAAAGCAAAAAATAAAAAAGTAAGATATTAAAAAATTAGCGAATAAAAAAATACAAAAGACAAAATGAATAAAAATTTCGAATACAAAATAGAAAAAACTTTTAGTTCAGAATATACAAAGAAAAACAACAAAAATATAACAAATATAGGAAAAAGATATAAAGATAAAAAAAATAAAATAAAAGTTAATAAAAAATATAAATAAAAACAAAAAGAAAGTGCACAAAAAAAGTCTAATAATTTAAAAATGCAAATAAGAAATGAAAGGAAATTTGTGAAAAAATAAGAAAAGAATAAAAATGAAAAGACAAAAGATTTGGAATAAAAAAAGAAAAAAGAAATGTAAAAAATTTTAAAACGACGAAAAAATTAAAACAAGTAAAACTGAAAGCATAGGAAAAAAAAAAAAAAAAAGCAAAAGAAAGAAAATTTCAAAGGGAAAAAGTTATTGAAAAATTAGAACATAGAACAAAAAAAAAAATGAAAATGAAAAAATAAAAAAGATTCAAAAAATAGAAATAAAAAATTTTAAATTTTATAAAATTTTTTAAAAATATGAATAAAAAACAAATAAAAAATAGTAATATAAAAGAAAAAAAATAAATAAAATACCAAAAAATGGAAAAAGATAAAAAAGTAAGAAAATAAAAAATTAGCAAATGAAAAGAATATAAAAAGACAAAACGAATAAGAATTTGACATATAAAATAGAAAAAACTTTTAGTTTAAAGAAAAAAATAAAATAAAAACAAAAGGAAGTGCACAAAAAAAGAAGTTTGAGGTTTTAAAATTGTAAAGAAGAAATAAAAAAAAAAAAGTGTGAAAAAAAAGCAAGAAAAAAATAGAGAATTTTAATAGAAAGAAAAAAATGAAAGTAAATCAACAAATAAGTTAAAAGAAAAAGAGAAAAAGGATTAATGAAAAATTATAAAAATATATACAACAAATAAAGGAAAAAGATATAAAATACGAAAGATGAAAAATAAAATAAAAGTTAATAAAAAATATAAATAAAAATAAAAGAATGTGCACAAAAAAAGAAGTTTGAGGTTTTAAAATTATAAAGAAGAAATAAAAAAAAAAAAGTGCAAAGAAAAAGATTTAAGAAAAAGCAAGAAAAAAATAAAAAATGAAAATACAAAATATATAAAACAAAAATTGAGAAAAAAAAATGAGAGAAATAAAAAAAAAAATAAAAAATGAAGAGGCAAAAATATGAAATAAAACAAGAAGAAAAAAAAATTTATAGAAAATTTTAAAACGAGAAAAAGTTAATGAAAAATTATAAAAATGCAACAAAAAATAACCGAGAATGATAAAACAAAAAAAGAAAAGAAAAATAAAAAATTTCAAAACTTAATAAAAATTTATGAAACTATAAAAAAAGAAAGAAATAAAAAAATAAAAAGAAAAAAAATTAAAGCAAAAGAAAAAAGATAAATAAAGCACAAAAAAAGAAAAAAAAACAAAAAATAAAAAAAGTAAGAAAATAAAAAAGGACAAAAATTGAAGAAAAATTTCAAAAATGAAATGGAATGACAAAATGAAAAAAAATTAGTTTAAAAAGGAACAAAAAATTGAAAAACATATAAGACCTAATAATAAAACAATATAAAAAGTGCGACAAAAAATTAAAAAAGAGAAAATTTAATGCAAAATAAAAAAAGTATGAGAATTTAAAAACGCAAATAAGAAATGAAAGGAAATTTGTGAAAAAAAAAAGGAATAAAAATGAAAAGACAAAAGATTTGGAATAAAAAACAGAAAAATAAAAATTTTTAAAATAACGAAAAAATTAAAACGAGTAAAAATGAAAGCATATGAAAAAAAAGTAAAAAGAAGGAAAATTTTGAAGGGAAAAAGTTATTAAAAAATTACAAAGTAGGACAAAAATAGCAAGAAAAATAATAAAATAAAAAAGATTCAAAAAATAAAAATAAAAAATTTTGAACTTTATAAAAATTTGTAAAATATAAATAAAAATAAATGGAAAAATAAATTAAGATAAAATATTAATATGGAAGAAAAAATTAAATAAAATACCAAAAAAGCAAAAAATAAAAAAGTAAGATATTAAAAAATTAGCGAATAAAAAAATACAAAAGACAAAATGAATAAAAATTTCGAATACAAAATAGAAAAAACTTTTAGTTCAGAATATACAAAGAAAAACAACAAAAATATAACAAATATAGGAAAAAGATATAAAGATAAAAAAAATAAAATAAAAGTTAATAAAAAATATAAATAAAAACAAAAAGAAAGTGCACAAAAAAAGTCTAATAATTTAAAAATGCAAATAAGAAATGAAAGGAAATTTGTGAAAAAATAAGAAAAGAATAAAAATGAAAAGACAAAAGATTTGGAATAAAAAAAGAAAAAAGAAATGTAAAAAATTTTAAAACGACGAAAAAATTAAAACAAGTAAAACTGAAAGCATAGGAAAAAAAAAAAAAAAGCAAAAGAAAGAAAATTTCAAAGGGAAAAAGTTATTGAAAAATTAGAACATAGAACAAAAAAAAAAATGAAAATGAAAAAATAAAAAAGATTCAAAAAATAGAAATAAAAAATTTTAAATTTTATAAAATTTTTTAAAAATATGAATAAAAAACAAATAAAAAATAGTAATATAAAAGAAAAAAAATAAATAAAATACCAAAAAATGGAAAAAGATAAAAAAAGTAAGAAAATAAAAAATTAGCAAATGAAAAGAATATAAAAAGACAAAACGAATAAGAATTTGACATATAAAATAGAAAAAACTTTTAGTTTAAAGAAAAAAATAAAATAAAAACAAAAGGAAGTGCACAAAAAAAGAAGTTTGAGGTTTTAAAATTGTAAAGAAGAAATAAAAAAAAAAAAAGTGTGAAAAAAAAGCAAGAAAAAAATAGAGAATTTTAATAGAAAGAAAAAAATGAAAGTAAATCAACAAATAAGTTAAAAGAAAAAGAGAAAAAGGATTAATGAAAAATTATAAAAATATATACAACAAATAAAGGAAAAAGATATAAAATACGAAAGATGAAAAATAAAATAAAAGTTAATAAAAAATATAAATAAAAATAAAAGAATGTGCACAAAAAAAGAAGTTTGAGGTTTTAAAATTATAAAGAAGAAATAAAAAAAAAAGTGCAAAGAAAAAGATTTAAGAAAAAAATAAAAAATGAAAATACAAAATATATAAAATAAAAATTGAGAAAAAAAAATGAGAGAAATAAGAAAAAAAATAAAAAATGAAGAGGCAAAAATATGAAATAAAACAAGAAGAAAAAAAAATTTATAGAAAATTTTAAAACGAGAAAAAGTTAATGAAAAATTATAAAAATGCAACAAAAAATAACCGAGAATGATAAAATAAAAAAAGAAAAGAAAAATAAAAAATTTCAAAACTTAATAAAAATTTATGAAACTATAAAAAAAGAAAGAAATAAAAAAATAAAAAGAAAAAAAATTAAAGCAAAAGAAAAAAGATAAATAAAGCACAAAAAAAGAAAAAAAAACAAAAAATAAAAAAAGTAAGAAAATAAAAAAGGACAAAAATTGAAGAAAAATTTCAAAAATGAAATGGAATGACAAAATGAAAAAAAATTAGTTTAAAAAGGAACAAAAAATTGAAAAACATATAAGACCTAATAATAAAACAATATAAAAAGTGCGACAAAAAATTAAAAAAGAGAAAATTTAATGCAAAATAAAAAAAGTATGAGAATTTAAAAACGCAAATAAGAAATGAAAGGAAATTTGTGAAAAAAAAAAGGAATAAAAATGAAAAGACAAAAGATTTGGAATAAAAAACAGAAAAATAAAAATTTTTAAAATAACGAAAAAATTAAAACGAGTAAAAATGAAAGCATATGAAAAAAAAGTAAAAAGAAGGAAAATTTTGAAGGGAAAAAGTTATTAAAAAATTACAAAGTAGGACAAAAATAGCAAGAAAAATAATAAAATAAAAAAGATTCAAAAAATAAAAATAAAAAATTTTGAACTTTATAAAAATTTGTAAAATATAAATAAAAATAAATGGAAAAATAAATTAAGATAAAATATTAATATGGAAGAAAAAATTAAATAAAATACCAAAAAAGCAAAAAATAAAAAAGTAAGATATTAAAAAATTAGCGAATAAAAAAATACAAAAGACAAAATGAATAAAAATTTCGAATACAAAATAGAAAAAACTTTTAGTTCAGAATATACAAAGAAAAACAACAAAAATATAACAAATATAGGAAAAAGATATAAAGATAAAAAAAATAAAATAAAAGTTAATAAAAAATATAAATAAAAACAAAAAGAAAGTGCACAAAAAAAGTCTAATAATTTAAAAATGCAAATAAGAAATGAAAGGAAATTTGTGAAAAAATAAGAAAAGAATAAAAATGAAAAGACAAAAGATTTGGAATAAAAAAAGAAAAAAGAAATGTAAAAAATTTTAAAACGACGAAAAAATTAAAACAAGTAAAACTGAAAGCATAGGAAAAAAAAAAAAAAAGCAAAAGAAAGAAAATTTCAAAGGGAAAAAGTTATTGAAAAATTAGAACATAGAACAAAAAAAAAAATGAAAATGAAAAAATAAAAAAGATTCAAAAAATAGAAATAAAAAATTTTAAATTTTATAAAATTTTTTAAAAATATGAATAAAAAACAAATAAAAAATAGTAATATAAAAGAAAAAAAATAAATAAAATACCAAAAAATGGAAAAAGATAAAAAAGTAAGAAAATAAAAAATTAGCAAATGAAAAGAATATAAAAAGACAAAACGAATAAGAATTTGACATATAAAATAGAAAAAACTTTTAGTTTAAAGAAAAAAATAAAATAAAAACAAAAGGAAGTGCACAAAAAAAGAAGTTTGAGGTTTTAAAATTGTAAAGAAGAAATAAAAAAAAAAAAGTGTGAAAAAAAAGCAAGAAAAAAATAGAGAATTTTAATAGAAAGAAAAAAATGAAAGTAAATCAACAAATAAGTTAAAAGAAAAAGAGAAAAAGGATTAATGAAAAATTATAAAAATATATACAACAAATAAAGGAAAAAGATATAAAATACGAAAGATGAAAAATAAAATAAAAGTTAATAAAAAATATAAATAAAAATAAAAGAATGTGCACAAAAAAAGAAGTTTGAGGTTTTAAAATTATAAAGAAGAAATAAAAAAAAAAAAGTGCAAAGAAAAAGATTTAAGAAAAAGCAAGAAAAAAATAAAAAATGAAAATACAAAATATATAAAACAAAAATTGAGAAAAAAAAATGAGAGAAATAAAAAAAAAAATAAAAAATGAAGAGGCAAAAATATGAAATAAAACAAGAAGAAAAAAAAATTTATAGAAAATTTTAAAACGAGAAAAAGTTAATGAAAAATTATAAAAATGCAACAAAAAATAACCGAGAATGATAAAACAAAAAAAGAAAAGAAAAATAAAAAATTTCAAAACTTAATAAAAATTTATGAAACTATAAAAAAAGAAAGAAATAAAAAAATAAAAAGAAAAAAAATTAAAGCAAAAGAAAAAAGATAAATAAAGCACAAAAAAAGAAAAAAAAACAAAAAATAAAAAAAGTAAGAAAATAAAAAAGGACAAAAATTGAAGAAAAATTTCAAAAATGAAATGGAATGACAAAATGAAAAAAAATTAGTTTAAAAAGGAACAAAAAATTGAAAAACATATAAGACCTAATAATAAAACAATATAAAAAGTGCGACAAAAAATTAAAAAAGAGAAAATTTAATGCAAAATAAAAAAAGTATGAGAATTTAAAAACGCAAATAAGAAATGAAAGGAAATTTGTGAAAAAAAAAAGGAATAAAAATGAAAAGACAAAAGATTTGGAATAAAAAACAGAAAAATAAAAATTTTTAAAATAACGAAAAAATTAAAACGAGTAAAAATGAAAGCATATGAAAAAAAAGTAAAAAGAAGGAAAATTTTGAAGGGAAAAAGTTATTAAAAAATTACAAAGTAGGACAAAAATAGCAAGAAAAATAATAAAATAAAAAAGATTCAAAAAATAAAAATAAAAAATTTTGAACTTTATAAAAATTTGTAAAATATAAATAAAAATAAATGGAAAAATAAATTAAGATAAAATATTAATATGGAAGAAAAAATTAAATAAAATACCAAAAAAGCAAAAAATAAAAAAGTAAGATATTAAAAAATTAGCGAATAAAAAAATACAAAAGACAAAATGAATAAAAATTTCGAATACAAAATAGAAAAAACTTTTAGTTCAGAATATACAAAGAAAAACAACAAAAATATAACAAATATAGGAAAAAGATATAAAGATAAAAAAAATAAAATAAAAGTTAATAAAAAATATAAATAAAAACAAAAAGAAAGTGCACAAAAAAAGTCTAATAATTTAAAAATGCAAATAAGAAATGAAAGGAAATTTGTGAAAAAATAAGAAAAGAATAAAAATGAAAAGACAAAAGATTTGGAATAAAAAAAGAAAAAAGAAATGTAAAAAATTTTAAAACGACGAAAAAATTAAAACAAGTAAAACTGAAAGCATAGGAAAAAAAAAAAAAAAAAGCAAAAGAAAGAAAATTTCAAAGGGAAAAAGTTATTGAAAAATTAGAACATAGAACAAAAAAAAAAATGAAAATGAAAAAATAAAAAAGATTCAAAAAATAGAAATAAAAAATTTTAAATTTTATAAAATTTTTTAAAAATATGAATAAAAAACAAATAAAAAATAGTAATATAAAAGAAAAAAAATAAATAAAATACCAAAAAATGGAAAAAGATAAAAAAGTAAGAAAATAAAAAATTAGCAAATGAAAAGAATATAAAAAGACAAAACGAATAAGAATTTGACATATAAAATAGAAAAAACTTTTAGTTTAAAGAAAAAAATAAAATAAAAACAAAAGGAAGTGCACAAAAAAAGAAGTTTGAGGTTTTAAAATTGTAAAGAAGAAATAAAAAAAAAAAAAGTGTGAAAAAAAAGCAAGAAAAAAATAGAGAATTTTAATAGAAAGAAAAAAATGAAAGTAAATCAACAAATAAGTTAAAAGAAAAAGAGAAAAAGGATTAATGAAAAATTATAAAAATATATACAACAAATAAAGGAAAAAGATATAAAATACGAAAGATGAAAAATAAAATAAAAGTTAATAAAAAATATAAATAAAAATAAAAGAATGTGCACAAAAAAAGAAGTTTGAGGTTTTAAAATTATAAAGAAGAAATAAAAAAAAAAAGTGCAAAGAAAAAGATTTAAGAAAAAGCAAGAAAAAAATAAAAAATGAAAATACAAAATATATAAAATAAAAATTGAGAAAAAAAAAAGAGAGAAATAAGAAAAAAAATAAAAAATGAAGAGGCAAAAATATGAAATAAAACAAGAAGAAAAAAAAATTTATAGAAAATTTTAAAACGAGAAAAAGTTAATGAAAAATTATAAAAATGCAACAAAAAATAACCGAGAATGATAAAATAAAAAAAGAAAAGAAAAATAAAAAATTTCAAAACTTAATAAAAATTTATGAAACTATAAAAAAAGAAAGAAATAAAAAAATAAAAAGAAAAAAAATTAAAGCAAAAGAAAAAAGATAAATAAAGCACAAAAAAAGAAAAAAAAACAAAAAATAAAAAAAGTAAGAAAATAAAAAAGGACAAAAATTGAAGAAAAATTTCAAAAATGAAATGGAATGACAAAATGAAAAAAAATTAGTTTAAAAAGGAACAAAAAATTGAAAAACATATAAGACCTAATAATAAAACAATATAAAAAGTGCGACAAAAAATTAAAAAAGAGAAAATTTAATGCAAAATAAAAAAAGTATGAGAATTTAAAAACGCAAATAAGAAATGAAAGGAAATTTGTGAAAAAAAAAAGGAATAAAAATGAAAAGACAAAAGATTTGGAATAAAAAACAGAAAAATAAAAATTTTTAAAATAACGAAAAAATTAAAACGAGTAAAAATGAAAGCATATGAAAAAAAAGTAAAAAGAAGGAAAATTTTGAAGGGAAAAAGTTATTAAAAAATTACAAAGTAGGACAAAAATAGCAAGAAAAATAATAAAATAAAAAAGATTCAAAAAATAAAAATAAAAAATTTTGAACTTTATAAAAATTTGTAAAATATAAATAAAAATAAATGGAAAAATAAATTAAGATAAAATATTAATATGGAAGAAAAAATTAAATAAAATACCAAAAAAGCAAAAAATAAAAAAGTAAGATATTAAAAAATTAGCGAATAAAAAAATACAAAAGACAAAATGAATAAAAATTTCGAATACAAAATAGAAAAAACTTTTAGTTCAGAATATACAAAGAAAAACAACAAAAATATAACAAATATAGGAAAAAGATATAAAGATAAAAAAAATAAAATAAAAGTTAATAAAAAATATAAATAAAAACAAAAAGAAAGTGCACAAAAAAAGTCTAATAATTTAAAAATGCAAATAAGAAATGAAAGGAAATTTGTGAAAAAATAAGAAAAGAATAAAAATGAAAAGACAAAAGATTTGGAATAAAAAAAGAAAAAAGAAATGTAAAAAATTTTAAAACGACGAAAAAATTAAAACAAGTAAAACTGAAAGCATAGGAAAAAAAAAAAAAAAGCAAAAGAAAGAAAATTTCAAAGGGAAAAAGTTATTGAAAAATTAGAACATAGAACAAAAAAAAAAATGAAAATGAAAAAATAAAAAAGATTCAAAAAATAGAAATAAAAAATTTTAAATTTTATAAAATTTTTTAAAAATATGAATAAAAAACAAATAAAAAATAGTAATATAAAAGAAAAAAAATAAATAAAATACCAAAAAATGGAAAAAGATAAAAAAGTAAGAAAATAAAAAATTAGCAAATGAAAAGAATATAAAAAGACAAAACGAATAAGAATTTGACATATAAAATAGAAAAAACTTTTAGTTTAAAGAAAAAAATAAAATAAAAACAAAAGGAAGTGCACAAAAAAAGAAGTTTGAGGTTTTAAAATTGTAAAGAAGAAATAAAAAAAAAAAAGTGTGAAAAAAAAGCAAGAAAAAAATAGAGAATTTTAATAGAAAGAAAAAAATGAAAGTAAATCAACAAATAAGTTAAAAGAAAAAGAGAAAAAGGATTAATGAAAAATTATAAAAATATATACAACAAATAAAGGAAAAAGATATAAAATACGAAAGATGAAAAATAAAATAAAAGTTAATAAAAAATATAAATAAAAATAAAAGAATGTGCACAAAAAAAGAAGTTTGAGGTTTTAAAATTATAAAGAAGAAATAAAAAAAAAAAAGTGCAAAGAAAAAGATTTAAGAAAAAGCAAGAAAAAAATAAAAAATGAAAATACAAAATATATAAAACAAAAATTGAGAAAAAAAAATGAGAGAAATAAAAAAAAAAATAAAAAATGAAGAGGCAAAAATATGAAATAAAACAAGAAGAAAAAAAAATTTATAGAAAATTTTAAAACGAGAAAAAGTTAATGAAAAATTATAAAAATGCAACAAAAAATAACCGAGAATGATAAAACAAAAAAAGAAAAGAAAAATAAAAAATTTCAAAACTTAATAAAAATTTATGAAACTATAAAAAAAGAAAGAAATAAAAAAATAAAAAGAAAAAAAATTAAAGCAAAAGAAAAAAGATAAATAAAGCACAAAAAAAGAAAAAAAAACAAAAAATAAAAAAAGTAAGAAAATAAAAAAGGACAAAAATTGAAGAAAAATTTCAAAAATGAAATGGAATGACAAAATGAAAAAAAATTAGTTTAAAAAGGAACAAAAAATTGAAAAACATATAAGACCTAATAATAAAACAATATAAAAAGTGCGACAAAAAATTAAAAAAGAGAAAATTTAATGCAAAATAAAAAAAGTATGAGAATTTAAAAACGCAAATAAGAAATGAAAGGAAATTTGTGAAAAAAAAAAGGAATAAAAATGAAAAGACAAAAGATTTGGAATAAAAAACAGAAAAATAAAAATTTTTAAAATAACGAAAAAATTAAAACGAGTAAAAATGAAAGCATATGAAAAAAAAGTAAAAAGAAGGAAAATTTTGAAGGGAAAAAGTTATTAAAAAATTACAAAGTAGGACAAAAATAGCAAGAAAAATAATAAAATAAAAAAGATTCAAAAAATAAAAATAAAAAATTTTGAACTTTATAAAAATTTGTAAAATATAAATAAAAATAAATGGAAAAATAAATTAAGATAAAATATTAATATGGAAGAAAAAATTAAATAAAATACCAAAAAAGCAAAAAATAAAAAAGTAAGATATTAAAAAATTAGCGAATAAAAAAATACAAAAGACAAAATGAATAAAAATTTCGAATACAAAATAGAAAAAACTTTTAGTTCAGAATATACAAAGAAAAACAACAAAAATATAACAAATATAGGAAAAAGATATAAAGATAAAAAAAATAAAATAAAAGTTAATAAAAAATATAAATAAAAACAAAAAGAAAGTGCACAAAAAAAGTCTAATAATTTAAAAATGCAAATAAGAAATGAAAGGAAATTTGTGAAAAAATAAGAAAAGAATAAAAATGAAAAGACAAAAGATTTGGAATAAAAAAAGAAAAAAGAAATGTAAAAAATTTTAAAACGACGAAAAAATTAAAACAAGTAAAACTGAAAGCATAGGAAAAAAAAAAAAAAGCAAAAGAAAGAAAATTTCAAAGGGAAAAAGTTATTGAAAAATTAGAACATAGAACAAAAAAAAAAATGAAAATGAAAAAATAAAAAAGATTCAAAAAATAGAAATAAAAAATTTTAAATTTTATAAAATTTTTTAAAAATATGAATAAAAAACAAATAAAAAATAGTAATATAAAAGAAAAAAAATAAATAAAATACCAAAAAATGGAAAAAGATAAAAAAGTAAGAAAATAAAAAATTAGCAAATGAAAAGAATATAAAAAGACAAAACGAATAAGAATTTGACATATAAAATAGAAAAAACTTTTAGTTTAAAGAAAAAAATAAAATAAAAACAAAAGGAAGTGCACAAAAAAAGAAGTTTGAGGTTTTAAAATTGTAAAGAAGAAATAAAAAAAAAAAAAGTGTGAAAAAAAAGCAAGAAAAAAATAGAGAATTTTAATAGAAAGAAAAAAATGAAAGTAAATCAACAAATAAGTTAAAAGAAAAAGAGAAAAAGGATTAATGAAAAATTATAAAAATATATACAACAAATAAAGGAAAAAGATATAAAATACGAAAGATGAAAAATAAAATAAAAGTTAATAAAAAATATAAATAAAAATAAAAGAATGTGCACAAAAAAAGAAGTTTGAGGTTTTAAAATTATAAAGAAGAAATAAAAAAAAAAAAGTGCAAAGAAAAAGATTTAAGAAAAAGCAAGAAAAAAATAAAAAATGAAAATACAAAATATATAAAACAAAAATTGAGAAAAAAAAATGAGAGAAATAAAAAAAAAAATAAAAAATGAAGAGGCAAAAATATGAAATAAAACAAGAAGAAAAAAAAATTTATAGAAAATTTTAAAACGAGAAAAAGTTAATGAAAAATTATAAAAATGCAACAAAAAATAACCGAGAATGATAAAACAAAAAAAGAAAAGAAAAATAAAAAATTTCAAAACTTAATAAAAATTTATGAAACTATAAAAAAAGAAAGAAATAAAAAAATAAAAAGAAAAAAAATTAAAGCAAAAGAAAAAAGATAAATAAAGCACAAAAAAAGAAAAAAAAACAAAAAATAAAAAAAGTAAGAAAATAAAAAAGGACAAAAATTGAAGAAAAATTTCAAAAATGAAATGGAATGACAAAATGAAAAAAAATTAGTTTAAAAAGGAACAAAAAATTGAAAAACATATAAGACCTAATAATAAAACAATATAAAAAGTGCGACAAAAAATTAAAAAAGAGAAAATTTAATGCAAAATAAAAAAAGTATGAGAATTTAAAAACGCAAATAAGAAATGAAAGGAAATTTGTGAAAAAAAAAAGGAATAAAAATGAAAAGACAAAAGATTTGGAATAAAAAACAGAAAAATAAAAATTTTTAAAATAACGAAAAAATTAAAACGAGTAAAAATGAAAGCATATGAAAAAAAAGTAAAAAGAAGGAAAATTTTGAAGGGAAAAAGTTATTAAAAAATTACAAAGTAGGACAAAAATAGCAAGAAAAATAATAAAATAAAAAAGATTCAAAAAATAAAAATAAAAAATTTTGAACTTTATAAAAATTTGTAAAATATAAATAAAAATAAATGGAAAAATAAATTAAGATAAAATATTAATATGGAAGAAAAAATTAAATAAAATACCAAAAAAGCAAAAAATAAAAAAGTAAGATATTAAAAAATTAGCGAATAAAAAAATACAAAAGACAAAATGAATAAAAATTTCGAATACAAAATAGAAAAAACTTTTAGTTCAGAATATACAAAGAAAAACAACAAAAATATAACAAATATAGGAAAAAGATATAAAGATAAAAAAAATAAAATAAAAGTTAATAAAAAATATAAATAAAAACAAAAAGAAAGTGCACAAAAAAAGTCTAATAATTTAAAAATGCAAATAAGAAATGAAAGGAAATTTGTGAAAAAATAAGAAAAGAATAAAAATGAAAAGACAAAAGATTTGGAATAAAAAAAGAAAAAAGAAATGTAAAAAATTTTAAAACGACGAAAAAATTAAAACAAGTAAAACTGAAAGCATAGGAAAAAAAAAAAAAAAGCAAAAGAAAGAAAATTTCAAAGGGAAAAAGTTATTGAAAAATTAGAACATAGAACAAAAAAAAAAATGAAAATGAAAAAATAAAAAAGATTCAAAAAATAGAAATAAAAAATTTTAAATTTTATAAAATTTTTTAAAAATATGAATAAAAAACAAATAAAAAATAGTAATATAAAAGAAAAAAAATAAATAAAATACCAAAAAATGGAAAAAGATAAAAAAGTAAGAAAATAAAAAATTAGCAAATGAAAAGAATATAAAAAGACAAAACGAATAAGAATTTGACATATAAAATAGAAAAAACTTTTAGTTTAAAGAAAAAAATAAAATAAAAACAAAAGGAAGTGCACAAAAAAAGAAGTTTGAGGTTTTAAAATTGTAAAGAAGAAATTAAAAAAAAAAAGTGTGAAAAAAAAGCAAGAAAAAAATAGAGAATTTTAATAGAAAGAAAAAAATGAAAGTAAATCAACAAATAAGTTAAAAGAAAAAGAGAAAAAGGATTAATGAAAAATTATAAAAATATATACAACAAATAAAGGAAAAAGATATAAAATACGAAAGATGAAAAATAAAATAAAAGTTAATAAAAAATATAAATAAAAATAAAAGAATGTGCACAAAAAAAGAAGTTTGAGGTTTTAAAATTATAAAGAAGAAATAAAAAAAAAAAAGTGCAAAGAAAAAGATTTAAGAAAAAGCAAGAAAAAAATAAAAAATGAAAATACAAAATATATAAAACAAAAATTGAGAAAAAAAAATGAGAGAAATAAAAAAAAAAATAAAAAATGAAGAGGCAAAAATATGAAATAAAACAAGAAGAAAAAAAAATTTATAGAAAATTTTAAAACGAGAAAAAGTTAATGAAAAATTATAAAAATGCAACAAAAAATAACCGAGAATGATAAAACAAAAAAAGAAAAGAAAAATAAAAAATTTCAAAACTTAATAAAAATTTATGAAACTATAAAAAAAGAAAGAAATAAAAAAATAAAAAGAAAAAAAATTAAAGCAAAAGAAAAAAGATAAATAAAGCACAAAAAAAGAAAAAAAAACAAAAAATAAAAAAAGTAAGAAAATAAAAAAGGACAAAAATTGAAGAAAAATTTCAAAAATGAAATGGAATGACAAAATGAAAAAAAATTAGTTTAAAAAGGAACAAAAAATTGAAAAACATATAAGACCTAATAATAAAACAATATAAAAAGTGCGACAAAAAATTAAAAAAGAGAAAATTTAATGCAAAATAAAAAAAGTATGAGAATTTAAAAACGCAAATAAGAAATGAAAGGAAATTTGTGAAAAAAAAAAGGAATAAAAATGAAAAGACAAAAGATTTGGAATAAAAAACAGAAAAATAAAAATTTTTAAAATAACGAAAAAATTAAAACGAGTAAAAATGAAAGCATATGAAAAAAAAGTAAAAAGAAGGAAAATTTTGAAGGGAAAAAGTTATTAAAAAATTACAAAGTAGGACAAAAATAGCAAGAAAAATAATAAAATAAAAAAGATTCAAAAAATAAAAATAAAAAATTTTGAACTTTATAAAAATTTGTAAAATATAAATAAAAATAAATGGAAAAATAAATTAAGATAAAATATTAATATGGAAGAAAAAATTAAATAAAATACCAAAAAAGCAAAAAATAAAAAAGTAAGATATTAAAAAATTAGCGAATAAAAAAATACAAAAGACAAAATGAATAAAAATTTCGAATACAAAATAGAAAAAACTTTTAGTTCAGAATATACAAAGAAAAACAACAAAAATATAACAAATATAGGAAAAAGATATAAAGATAAAAAAAATAAAATAAAAGTTAATAAAAAATATAAATAAAAACAAAAAGAAAGTGCACAAAAAAAGTCTAATAATTTAAAAATGCAAATAAGAAATGAAAGGAAATTTGTGAAAAAATAAGAAAAGAATAAAAATGAAAAGACAAAAGATTTGGAATAAAAAAAGAAAAAAGAAATGTAAAAAATTTTAAAACGACGAAAAAATTAAAACAAGTAAAACTGAAAGCATAGGAAAAAAAAAAAAAAAAAGCAAAAGAAAGAAAATTTCAAAGGGAAAAAGTTATTGAAAAATTAGAACATAGAACAAAAAAAAAAATGAAAATGAAAAAATAAAAAAGATTCAAAAAATAGAAATAAAAAATTTTAAATTTTATAAAATTTTTTAAAAATATGAATAAAAAACAAATAAAAAATAGTAATATAAAAGAAAAAAAATAAATAAAATACCAAAAAATGGAAAAAGATAAAAAAGTAAGAAAATAAAAAATTAGCAAATGAAAAGAATATAAAAAGACAAAACGAATAAGAATTTGACATATAAAATAGAAAAAACTTTTAGTTTAAAGAAAAAAATAAAATAAAAACAAAAGGAAGTGCACAAAAAAAGAAGTTTGAGGTTTTAAAATTGTAAAGAAGAAATAAAAAAAAAAAAAGTGTGAAAAAAAAGCAAGAAAAAAATAGAGAATTTTAATAGAAAGAAAAAAATGAAAGTAAATCAACAAATAAGTTAAAAGAAAAAGAGAAAAAGGATTAATGAAAAATTATAAAAATATATACAACAAATAAAGGAAAAAGATATAAAATACGAAAGATGAAAAATAAAATAAAAGTTAATAAAAAATATAAATAAAAATAAAAGAATGTGCACAAAAAAAGAAGTTTGAGGTTTTAAAATTATAAAGAAGAAATAAAAAAAAAAAGTGCAAAGAAAAAGATTTAAGAAAAAGCAAGAAAAAAATAAAAAATGAAAATACAAAATATATAAAATAAAAATTGAGAAAAAAAAAAGAGAGAAATAAGAAAAAAAATAAAAAATGAAGAGGCAAAAATATGAAATAAAACAAGAAGAAAAAAAAATTTATAGAAAATTTTAAAACGAGAAAAAGTTAATGAAAAATTATAAAAATGCAACAAAAAATAACCGAGAATGATAAAACAAAAAAAGAAAAGAAAAATAAAAAATTTCAAAACTTAATAAAAATTTATGAAACTATAAAAAAAGAAAGAAATAAAAAAATAAAAAGAAAAAAAATTAAAGCAAAAGAAAAAAGATAAATAAAGCACAAAAAAAGAAAAAAAAACAAAAAATAAAAAAAGTAAGAAAATAAAAAAGGACAAAAATTGAAGAAAAATTTCAAAAATGAAATGGAATGACAAAATGAAAAAAAATTAGTTTAAAAAGGAACAAAAAATTGAAAAACATATAAGACCTAATAATAAAACAATATAAAAAGTGCGACAAAAAATTAAAAAAGAGAAAATTTAATGCAAAATAAAAAAAGTATGAGAATTTAAAAACGCAAATAAGAAATGAAAGGAAATTTGTGAAAAAAAAAAGGAATAAAAATGAAAAGACAAAAGATTTGGAATAAAAAACAGAAAAATAAAAATTTTTAAAATAACGAAAAAATTAAAACGAGTAAAAATGAAAGCATATGAAAAAAAAGTAAAAAGAAGGAAAATTTTGAAGGGAAAAAGTTATTAAAAAATTACAAAGTAGGACAAAAATAGCAAGAAAAATAATAAAATAAAAAAGATTCAAAAAATAAAAATAAAAAATTTTGAACTTTATAAAAATTTGTAAAATATAAATAAAAATAAATGGAAAAATAAATTAAGATAAAATATTAATATGGAAGAAAAAATTAAATAAAATACCAAAAAAGCAAAAAATAAAAAAGTAAGATATTAAAAAATTAGCGAATAAAAAAATACAAAAGACAAAATGAATAAAAATTTCGAATACAAAATAGAAAAAACTTTTAGTTCAGAATATACAAAGAAAAACAACAAAAATATAACAAATATAGGAAAAAGATATAAAGATAAAAAAAATAAAATAAAAGTTAATAAAAAATATAAATAAAAACAAAAAGAAAGTGCACAAAAAAAGTCTAATAATTTAAAAATGCAAATAAGAAATGAAAGGAAATTTGTGAAAAAATAAGAAAAGAATAAAAATGAAAAGACAAAAGATTTGGAATAAAAAAAGAAAAAAGAAATGTAAAAAATTTTAAAACGACGAAAAAATTAAAACAAGTAAAACTGAAAGCATAGGAAAAAAAAAAAAAAAAAGCAAAAGAAAGAAAATTTCAAAGGGAAAAAGTTATTGAAAAATTAGAACATAGAACAAAAAAAAAAATGAAAATGAAAAAATAAAAAAGATTCAAAAAATAGAAATAAAAAATTTTAAATTTTATAAAATTTTTTAAAAATATGAATAAAAAACAAATAAAAAATAGTAATATAAAAGAAAAAAAATAAATAAAATACCAAAAAATGGAAAAAGATAAAAAAGTAAGAAAATAAAAAATTAGCAAATGAAAAGAATATAAAAAGACAAAACGAATAAGAATTTGACATATAAAATAGAAAAAACTTTTAGTTTAAAGAAAAAAATAAAATAAAAACAAAAGGAAGTGCACAAAAAAAGAAGTTTGAGGTTTTAAAATTGTAAAGAAGAAATAAAAAAAAAAAAAGTGTGAAAAAAAAGCAAGAAAAAAATAGAGAATTTTAATAGAAAGAAAAAAATGAAAGTAAATCAACAAATAAGTTAAAAGAAAAAGAGAAAAAGGATTAATGAAAAATTATAAAAATATATACAACAAATAAAGGAAAAAGATATAAAATACGAAAGATGAAAAATAAAATAAAAGTTAATAAAAAATATAAATAAAAATAAAAGAATGTGCACAAAAAAAGAAGTTTGAGGTTTTAAAATTATAAAGAAGAAATAAAAAAAAAAAGTGCAAAGAAAAAGATTTAAGAAAAAGCAAGAAAAAAATAAAAAATGAAAATACAAAATATATAAAATAAAAATTGAGAAAAAAAAATGAGAGAAATAAGAAAAAAAATAAAAAATGAAGAGGCAAAAATATGAAATAAAACAAGAAGAAAAAAAAATTTATAGAAAATTTTAAAACGAGAAAAAGTTAATGAAAAATTATAAAAATGCAACAAAAAATAACCGAGAATGATAAAATAAAAAAAGAAAAGAAAAATAAAAAATTTCAAAACTTAATAAAAATTTATGAAACTATAAAAAAAGAAAGAAATAAAAAAATAAAAAGAAAAAAAATTAAAGCAAAAGAAAAAAGATAAATAAAGCACAAAAAAAGAAAAAAAAACAAAAAATAAAAAAAGTAAGAAAATAAAAAAGGACAAAAATTGAAGAAAAATTTCAAAAATGAAATGGAATGACAAAATGAAAAAAAATTAGTTTAAAAAGGAACAAAAAATTGAAAAACATATAAGACCTAATAATAAAACAATATAAAAAGTGCGACAAAAAATTAAAAAAGAGAAAATTTAATGCAAAATAAAAAAAGTATGAGAATTTAAAAACGCAAATAAGAAATGAAAGGAAATTTGTGAAAAAAAAAAGGAATAAAAATGAAAAGACAAAAGATTTGGAATAAAAAACAGAAAAATAAAAATTTTTAAAATAACGAAAAAATTAAAACGAGTAAAAATGAAAGCATATGAAAAAAAAGTAAAAAGAAGGAAAATTTTGAAGGGAAAAAGTTATTAAAAAATTACAAAGTAGGACAAAAATAGCAAGAAAAATAATAAAATAAAAAAGATTCAAAAAATAAAAATAAAAAATTTTGAACTTTATAAAAATTTGTAAAATATAAATAAAAATAAATGGAAAAATAAATTAAGATAAAATATTAATATGGAAGAAAAAATTAAATAAAATACCAAAAAAGCAAAAAATAAAAAAGTAAGATATTAAAAAATTAGCGAATAAAAAAATACAAAAGACAAAATGAATAAAAATTTCGAATACAAAATAGAAAAAACTTTTAGTTCAGAATATACAAAGAAAAACAACAAAAATATAACAAATATAGGAAAAAGATATAAAGATAAAAAAAATAAAATAAAAGTTAATAAAAAATATAAATAAAAACAAAAAGAAAGTGCACAAAAAAAGTCTAATAATTTAAAAATGCAAATAAGAAATGAAAGGAAATTTGTGAAAAAATAAGAAAAGAATAAAAATGAAAAGACAAAAGATTTGGAATAAAAAAAGAAAAAAGAAATGTAAAAAATTTTAAAACGACGAAAAAATTAAAACAAGTAAAACTGAAAGCATAGGAAAAAAAAAAAAAAAAAGCAAAAGAAAGAAAATTTCAAAGGGAAAAAGTTATTGAAAAATTAGAACATAGAACAAAAAAAAAAATGAAAATGAAAAAATAAAAAAGATTCAAAAAATAGAAATAAAAAATTTTAAATTTTATAAAATTTTTTAAAAATATGAATAAAAAACAAATAAAAAATAGTAATATAAAAGAAAAAAAATAAATAAAATACCAAAAAATGGAAAAAGATAAAAAAGTAAGAAAATAAAAAATTAGCAAATGAAAAGAATATAAAAAGACAAAACGAATAAGAATTTGACATATAAAATAGAAAAAACTTTTAGTTTAAAGAAAAAAATAAAATAAAAACAAAAGGAAGTGCACAAAAAAAGAAGTTTGAGGTTTTAAAATTGTAAAGAAGAAATAAAAAAAAAAAAAGTGTGAAAAAAAAGCAAGAAAAAAATAGAGAATTTTAATAGAAAGAAAAAAATGAAAGTAAATCAACAAATAAGTTAAAAGAAAAAGAGAAAAAGGATTAATGAAAAATTATAAAAATATATACAACAAATAAAGGAAAAAGATATAAAATACGAAAGATGAAAAATAAAATAAAAGTTAATAAAAAATATAAATAAAAATAAAAGAATGTGCACAAAAAAAGAAGTTTGAGGTTTTAAAATTATAAAGAAGAAATAAAAAAAAAAAGTGCAAAGAAAAAGATTTAAGAAAAAGCAAGAAAAAAATAAAAAATGAAAATACAAAATATATAAAATAAAAATTGAGAAAAAAAAAAGAGAGAAATAAGAAAAAAAATAAAAAATGAAGAGGCAAAAATATGAAATAAAACAAGAAGAAAAAAAAATTTATAGAAAATTTTAAAACGAGAAAAAGTTAATGAAAAATTATAAAAATGCAACAAAAAATAACCGAGAATGATAAAATAAAAAAAGAAAAGAAAAATAAAAAATTTCAAAACTTAATAAAAATTTATGAAACTATAAAAAAAGAAAGAAATAAAAAAATAAAAAGAAAAAAAATTAAAGCAAAAGAAAAAAGATAAATAAAGCACAAAAAAAGAAAAAAAAACAAAAAATAAAAAAAGTAAGAAAATAAAAAAGGACAAAAATTGAAGAAAAATTTCAAAAATGAAATGGAATGACAAAATGAAAAAAAATTAGTTTAAAAAGGAACAAAAAATTGAAAAACATATAAGACCTAATAATAAAACAATATAAAAAGTGCGACAAAAAATTAAAAAAGAGAAAATTTAATGCAAAATAAAAAAAGTATGAGAATTTAAAAACGCAAATAAGAAATGAAAGGAAATTTGTGAAAAAAAAAAGGAATAAAAATGAAAAGACAAAAGATTTGGAATAAAAAACAGAAAAATAAAAATTTTTAAAATAACGAAAAAATTAAAACGAGTAAAAATGAAAGCATATGAAAAAAAAGTAAAAAGAAGGAAAATTTTGAAGGGAAAAAGTTATTAAAAAATTACAAAGTAGGACAAAAATAGCAAGAAAAATAATAAAATAAAAAAGATTCAAAAAATAAAAATAAAAAATTTTGAACTTTATAAAAATTTGTAAAATATAAATAAAAATAAATGGAAAAATAAATTAAGATAAAATATTAATATGGAAGAAAAAATTAAATAAAATACCAAAAAAGCAAAAAATAAAAAAGTAAGATATTAAAAAATTAGCGAATAAAAAAATACAAAAGACAAAATGAATAAAAATTTCGAATACAAAATAGAAAAAACTTTTAGTTCAGAATATACAAAGAAAAACAACAAAAATATAACAAATATAGGAAAAAGATATAAAGATAAAAAAAATAAAATAAAAGTTAATAAAAAATATAAATAAAAACAAAAAGAAAGTGCACAAAAAAAGTCTAATAATTTAAAAATGCAAATAAGAAATGAAAGGAAATTTGTGAAAAAATAAGAAAAGAATAAAAATGAAAAGACAAAAGATTTGGAATAAAAAAAGAAAAAAGAAATGTAAAAAATTTTAAAACGACGAAAAAATTAAAACAAGTAAAACTGAAAGCATAGGAAAAAAAAAAAAAAAAGCAAAAGAAAGAAAATTTCAAAGGGAAAAAGTTATTGAAAAATTAGAACATAGAACAAAAAAAAAAATGAAAATGAAAAAATAAAAAAGATTCAAAAAATAGAAATAAAAAATTTTAAATTTTAGAAAATTTTTTAAAAATATGAATAAAAAACAAATAAAAAATAGTAATATAAAAGAAAAAAAATAAATAAAATACCAAAAAATGGAAAAAGATAAAAAAGTAAGAAAATAAAAAATTAGCAAATGAAAAGAATATAAAAAGACAAAACGAATAAGAATTTGACATATAAAATAGAAAAAACTTTTAGTTTAAAGAAAAAAATAAAATAAAAACAAAAGGAAGTGCACAAAAAAAGAAGTTTGAGGTTTTAAAATTGTAAAGAAGAAATAAAAAAAAAAAAAGTGTGAAAAAAAAGCAAGAAAAAAATAGAGAATTTTAATAGAAAGAAAAAAATGAAAGTAAATCAACAAATAAGTTAAAAGAAAAAGAGAAAAAGGATTAATGAAAAATTATAAAAATATATACAACAAATAAAGGAAAAAGATATAAAATACGAAAGATGAAAAATAAAATAAAAGTTAATAAAAAATATAAATAAAAATAAAAGAATGTGCACAAAAAAAGAAGTTTGAGGTTTTAAAATTATAAAGAAGAAATAAAAAAAAAAAGTGCAAAGAAAAAGATTTAAGAAAAAGCAAGAAAAAAATAAAAAATGAAAATACAAAATATATAAAATAAAAATTGAGAAAAAAAAAAGAGAGAAATAAGAAAAAAAATAAAAAATGAAGAGGCAAAAATATGAAATAAAACAAGAAGAAAAAAAAATTTATAGAAAATTTTAAAACGAGAAAAAGTTAATGAAAAATTATAAAAATGCAACAAAAAATAACCGAGAATGATAAAATAAAAAAAGAAAAGAAAAATAAAAAATTTCAAAACTTAATAAAAATTTATGAAACTATAAAAAAAGAAAGAAATAAAAAAATAAAAAGAAAAAAAATTAAAGCAAAAGAAAAAAGATAAATAAAGCACAAAAAAAGAAAAAAAAACAAAAAATAAAAAAAGTAAGAAAATAAAAAAGGACAAAAATTGAAGAAAAATTTCAAAAATGAAATGGAATGACAAAATGAAAAAAAATTAGTTTAAAAAGGAACAAAAAATTGAAAAACATATAAGACCTAATAATAAAACAATATAAAAAGTGCGACAAAAAATTAAAAAAGAGAAAATTTAATGCAAAATAAAAAAAGTATGAGAATTTAAAAACGCAAATAAGAAATGAAAGGAAATTTGTGAAAAAAAAAAGGAATAAAAATGAAAAGACAAAAGATTTGGAATAAAAAACAGAAAAATAAAAATTTTTAAAATAACGAAAAAATTAAAACGAGTAAAAATGAAAGCATATGAAAAAAAAGTAAAAAGAAGGAAAATTTTGAAGGGAAAAAGTTATTAAAAAATTACAAAGTAGGACAAAAATAGCAAGAAAAATAATAAAATAAAAAAGATTCAAAAAATAAAAATAAAAAATTTTGAACTTTATAAAAATTTGTAAAATATAAATAAAAATAAATGGAAAAATAAATTAAGATAAAATATTAATATGGAAGAAAAAATTAAATAAAATACCAAAAAAGCAAAAAATAAAAAAGTAAGATATTAAAAAATTAGCGAATAAAAAAATACAAAAGACAAAATGAATAAAAATTTCGAATACAAAATAGAAAAAACTTTTAGTTCAGAATATACAAAGAAAAACAACAAAAATATAACAAATATAGGAAAAAGATATAAAGATAAAAAAAATAAAATAAAAGTTAATAAAAAATATAAATAAAAACAAAAAGAAAGTGCACAAAAAAAGTCTAATAATTTAAAAATGCAAATAAGAAATGAAAGGAAATTTGTGAAAAAATAAGAAAAGAATAAAAATGAAAAGACAAAAGATTTGGAATAAAAAAAGAAAAAAGAAATGTAAAAAATTTTAAAACGACGAAAAAATTAAAACAAGTAAAACTGAAAGCATAGGAAAAAAAAAAAAAAAAAGCAAAAGAAAGAAAATTTCAAAGGGAAAAAGTTATTGAAAAATTAGAACATAGAACAAAAAAAAAAATGAAAATGAAAAAATAAAAAAGATTCAAAAAATAGAAATAAAAAATTTTAAATTTTAGAAAATTTTTTAAAAATATGAATAAAAAACAAATAAAAAATAGTAATATAAAAGAAAAAAAATAAATAAAATACCAAAAAATGGAAAAAGATAAAAAAGTAAGAAAATAAAAAATTAGCAAATGAAAAGAATATAAAAAGACAAAACGAATAAGAATTTGACATATAAAATAGAAAAAACTTTTAGTTTAAAGAAAAAAATAAAATAAAAACAAAAGGAAGTGCACAAAAAAAGAAGTTTGAGGTTTTAAAATTGTAAAGAAGAAATAAAAAAAAAAAAAGTGTGAAAAAAAAGCAAGAAAAAAATAGAGAATTTTAATAGAAAGAAAAAAATGAAAGTAAATCAACAAATAAGTTAAAAGAAAAAGAGAAAAAGGATTAATGAAAAATTATAAAAATATATACAACAAATAAAGGAAAAAGATATAAAATACGAAAGATGAAAAATAAAATAAAAGTTAATAAAAAATATAAATAAAAATAAAAGAATGTGCACAAAAAAAGAAGTTTGAGGTTTTAAAATTATAAAGAAGAAATAAAAAAAAAAAGTGCAAAGAAAAAGATTTAAGAAAAAGCAAGAAAAAAATAAAAAATGAAAATACAAAATATATAAAATAAAAATTGAGAAAAAAAAAAGAGAGAAATAAGAAAAAAAATAAAAAATGAAGAGGCAAAAATATGAAATAAAACAAGAAGAAAAAAAAATTTATAGAAAATTTTAAAACGAGAAAAAGTTAATGAAAAATTATAAAAATGCAACAAAAAATAACCGAGAATGATAAAATAAAAAAAGAAAAGAAAAATAAAAAATTTCAAAACTTAATAAAAATTTATGAAACTATAAAAAAAGAAAGAAATAAAAAAATAAAAAGAAAAAAAATTAAAGCAAAAGAAAAAAGATAAATAAAGCACAAAAAAAGAAAAAAAAACAAAAAATAAAAAAAGTAAGAAAATAAAAAAGGACAAAAATTGAAGAAAAATTTCAAAAATGAAATGGAATGACAAAATGAAAAAAAATTAGTTTAAAAAGGAACAAAAAATTGAAAAACATATAAGACCTAATAATAAAACAATATAAAAAGTGCGACAAAAAATTAAAAAAGAGAAAATTTAATGCAAAATAAAAAAAGTATGAGAATTTAAAAACGCAAATAAGAAATGAAAGGAAATTTGTGAAAAAAAAAAGGAATAAAAATGAAAAGACAAAAGATTTGGAATAAAAAACAGAAAAATAAAAATTTTTAAAATAACGAAAAAATTAAAACGAGTAAAAATGAAAGCATATGAAAAAAAAGTAAAAAGAAGGAAAATTTTGAAGGGAAAAAGTTATTAAAAAATTACAAAGTAGGACAAAAATAGCAAGAAAAATAATAAAATAAAAAAGATTCAAAAAATAAAAATAAAAAATTTTGAACTTTATAAAAATTTGTAAAATATAAATAAAAATAAATGGAAAAATAAATTAAGATAAAATATTAATATGGAAGAAAAAATTAAATAAAATACCAAAAAAGCAAAAAATAAAAAAGTAAGATATTAAAAAATTAGCGAATAAAAAAATACAAAAGACAAAATGAATAAAAATTTCGAATACAAAATAGAAAAAACTTTTAGTTCAGAATATACAAAGAAAAACAACAAAAATATAACAAATATAGGAAAAAGATATAAAGATAAAAAAAATAAAATAAAAGTTAATAAAAAATATAAATAAAAACAAAAAGAAAGTGCACAAAAAAAGTCTAATAATTTAAAAATGCAAATAAGAAATGAAAGGAAATTTGTGAAAAAATAAGAAAAGAATAAAAATGAAAAGACAAAAGATTTGGAATAAAAAAAGAAAAAAGAAATGTAAAAAATTTTAAAACGACGAAAAAATTAAAACAAGTAAAACTGAAAGCATAGGAAAAAAAAAAAAAAAAAGCAAAAGAAAGAAAATTTCAAAGGGAAAAAGTTATTGAAAAATTAGAACATAGAACAAAAAAAAAAATGAAAATGAAAAAATAAAAAAGATTCAAAAAATAGAAATAAAAAATTTTAAATTTTAGAAAATTTTTTAAAAATATGAATAAAAAACAAATAAAAAATAGTAATATAAAAGAAAAAAAATAAATAAAATACCAAAAAATGGAAAAAGATAAAAAAGTAAGAAAATAAAAAATTAGCAAATGAAAAGAATATAAAAAGACAAAACGAATAAGAATTTGACATATAAAATAGAAAAAACTTTTAGTTTAAAGAAAAAAATAAAATAAAAACAAAAGGAAGTGCACAAAAAAAGAAGTTTGAGGTTTTAAAATTGTAAAGAAGAAATAAAAAAAAAAAAAGTGTGAAAAAAAAGCAAGAAAAAAATAGAGAATTTTAATAGAAAGAAAAAAATGAAAGTAAATCAACAAATAAGTTAAAAGAAAAAGAGAAAAAGGATTAATGAAAAATTATAAAAATATATACAACAAATAAAGGAAAAAGATATAAAATACGAAAGATGAAAAATAAAATAAAAGTTAATAAAAAATATAAATAAAAATAAAAGAATGTGCACAAAAAAAGAAGTTTGAGGTTTTAAAATTATAAAGAAGAAATAAAAAAAAAAAGTGCAAAGAAAAAGATTTAAGAAAAAGCAAGAAAAAAATAAAAAATGAAAATACAAAATATATAAAATAAAAATTGAGAAAAAAAAAAGAGAGAAATAAGAAAAAAAATAAAAAATGAAGAGGCAAAAATATGAAATAAAACAAGAAGAAAAAAAAATTTATAGAAAATTTTAAAACGAGAAAAAGTTAATGAAAAATTATAAAAATGCAACAAAAAATAACCGAGAATGATAAAATAAAAAAAGAAAAGAAAAATAAAAAATTTCAAAACTTAATAAAAATTTATGAAACTATAAAAAAAGAAAGAAATAAAAAAATAAAAAGAAAAAAAATTAAAGCAAAAGAAAAAAGATAAATAAAGCACAAAAAAAGAAAAAAAAACAAAAAATAAAAAAAGTAAGAAAATAAAAAAGGACAAAAATTGAAGAAAAATTTCAAAAATGAAATGGAATGACAAAATGAAAAAAAATTAGTTTAAAAAGGAACAAAAAATTGAAAAACATATAAGACCTAATAATAAAACAATATAAAAAGTGCGACAAAAAATTAAAAAAGAGAAAATTTAATGCAAAATAAAAAAAGTATGAGAATTTAAAAACGCAAATAAGAAATGAAAGGAAATTTGTGAAAAAAAAAAGGAATAAAAATGAAAAGACAAAAGATTTGGAATAAAAAACAGAAAAATAAAAATTTTTAAAATAACGAAAAAATTAAAACGAGTAAAAATGAAAGCATATGAAAAAAAAGTAAAAAGAAGGAAAATTTTGAAGGGAAAAAGTTATTAAAAAATTACAAAGTAGGACAAAAATAGCAAGAAAAATAATAAAATAAAAAAGATTCAAAAAATAAAAATAAAAAATTTTGAACTTTATAAAAATTTGTAAAATATAAATAAAAATAAATGGAAAAATAAATTAAGATAAAATATTAATATGGAAGAAAAAATTAAATAAAATACCAAAAAAGCAAAAAATAAAAAAGTAAGATATTAAAAAATTAGCGAATAAAAAAATACAAAAGACAAAATGAATAAAAATTTCGAATACAAAATAGAAAAAACTTTTAGTTCAGAATATACAAAGAAAAACAACAAAAATATAACAAATATAGGAAAAAGATATAAAGATAAAAAAAATAAAATAAAAGTTAATAAAAAATATAAATAAAAACAAAAAGAAAGTGCACAAAAAAAGTCTAATAATTTAAAAATGCAAATAAGAAATGAAAGGAAATTTGTGAAAAAATAAGAAAAGAATAAAAATGAAAAGACAAAAGATTTGGAATAAAAAAAGAAAAAAGAAATGTAAAAAATTTTAAAACGACGAAAAAATTAAAACAAGTAAAACTGAAAGCATAGGAAAAAAAAAAAAAAAAAGCAAAAGAAAGAAAATTTCAAAGGGAAAAAGTTATTGAAAAATTAGAACATAGAACAAAAAAAAAAATGAAAATGAAAAAATAAAAAAGATTCAAAAAATAGAAATAAAAAATTTTAAATTTTAGAAAATTTTTTAAAAATATGAATAAAAAACAAATAAAAAATAGTAATATAAAAGAAAAAAAATAAATAAAATACCAAAAAATGGAAAAAGATAAAAAAGTAAGAAAATAAAAAATTAGCAAATGAAAAGAATATAAAAAGACAAAACGAATAAGAATTTGACATATAAAATAGAAAAAACTTTTAGTTTAAAGAAAAAAATAAAATAAAAACAAAAGGAAGTGCACAAAAAAAGAAGTTTGAGGTTTTAAAATTGTAAAGAAGAAATAAAAAAAAAAAAAGTGTGAAAAAAAAGCAAGAAAAAAATAGAGAATTTTAATAGAAAGAAAAAAATGAAAGTAAATCAACAAATAAGTTAAAAGAAAAAGAGAAAAAGGATTAATGAAAAATTATAAAAATATATACAACAAATAAAGGAAAAAGATATAAAATACGAAAGATGAAAAATAAAATAAAAGTTAATAAAAAATATAAATAAAAATAAAAGAATGTGCACAAAAAAAGAAGTTTGAGGTTTTAAAATTATAAAGAAGAAATAAAAAAAAAAAGTGCAAAGAAAAAGATTTAAGAAAAAGCAAGAAAAAAATAAAAAATGAAAATACAAAATATATAAAATAAAAATTGAGAAAAAAAAAAGAGAGAAATAAGAAAAAAAATAAAAAATGAAGAGGCAAAAATATGAAATAAAACAAGAAGAAAAAAAAATTTATAGAAAATTTTAAAACGAGAAAAAGTTAATGAAAAATTATAAAAATGCAACAAAAAATAACCGAGAATGATAAAATAAAAAAAGAAAAGAAAAATAAAAAATTTCAAAACTTAATAAAAATTTATGAAACTATAAAAAAAGAAAGAAATAAAAAAATAAAAAGAAAAAAAATTAAAGCAAAAGAAAAAAGATAAATAAAGCACAAAAAAAGAAAAAAAAACAAAAAATAAAAAAAGTAAGAAAATAAAAAAGGACAAAAATTGAAGAAAAATTTCAAAAATGAAATGGAATGACAAAATGAAAAAAAATTAGTTTAAAAAGGAACAAAAAATTGAAAAACATATAAGACCTAATAATAAAACAATATAAAAAGTGCGACAAAAAATTAAAAAAGAGAAAATTTAATGCAAAATAAAAAAAGTATGAGAATTTAAAAACGCAAATAAGAAATGAAAGGAAATTTGTGAAAAAAAAAAGGAATAAAAATGAAAAGACAAAAGATTTGGAATAAAAAACAGAAAAATAAAAATTTTTAAAATAACGAAAAAATTAAAACGAGTAAAAATGAAAGCATATGAAAAAAAAGTAAAAAGAAGGAAAATTTTGAAGGGAAAAAGTTATTAAAAAATTACAAAGTAGGACAAAAATAGCAAGAAAAATAATAAAATAAAAAAGATTCAAAAAATAAAAATAAAAAATTTTGAACTTTATAAAAATTTGTAAAATATAAATAAAAATAAATGGAAAAATAAATTAAGATAAAATATTAATATGGAAGAAAAAATTAAATAAAATACCAAAAAAGCAAAAAATAAAAAAGTAAGATATTAAAAAATTAGCGAATAAAAAAATACAAAAGACAAAATGAATAAAAATTTCGAATACAAAATAGAAAAAACTTTTAGTTCAGAATATACAAAGAAAAACAACAAAAATATAACAAATATAGGAAAAAGATATAAAGATAAAAAAAATAAAATAAAAGTTAATAAAAAATATAAATAAAAACAAAAAGAAAGTGCACAAAAAAAGTCTAATAATTTAAAAATGCAAATAAGAAATGAAAGGAAATTTGTGAAAAAATAAGAAAAGAATAAAAATGAAAAGACAAAAGATTTGGAATAAAAAAAGAAAAAAGAAATGTAAAAAATTTTAAAACGACGAAAAAATTAAAACAAGTAAAACTGAAAGCATAGGAAAAAAAAAAAAAAAAAGCAAAAGAAAGAAAATTTCAAAGGGAAAAAGTTATTGAAAAATTAGAACATAGAACAAAAAAAAAAATGAAAATGAAAAAATAAAAAAGATTCAAAAAATAGAAATAAAAAATTTTAAATTTTATAAAATTTTTTAAAAATATGAATAAAAAACAAATAAAAAATAGTAATATAAAAGAAAAAAAATAAATAAAATACCAAAAAATGGAAAAAGATAAAAAAGTAAGAAAATAAAAAATTAGCAAATGAAAAGAATATAAAAAGACAAAACGAATAAGAATTTGACATATAAAATAGAAAAAACTTTTAGTTTAAAGAAAAAAATAAAATAAAAACAAAAGGAAGTGCACAAAAAAAGAAGTTTGAGGTTTTAAAATTGTAAAGAAGAAATAAAAAAAAAAAAAGTGTGAAAAAAAAGCAAGAAAAAAATAGAGAATTTTAATAGAAAGAAAAAAATGAAAGTAAATCAACAAATAAGTTAAAAGAAAAAGAGAAAAAGGATTAATGAAAAATTATAAAAATATATACAACAAATAAAGGAAAAAGATATAAAATACGAAAGATGAAAAATAAAATAAAAGTTAATAAAAAATATAAATAAAAATAAAAGAATGTGCACAAAAAAAGAAGTTTGAGGTTTTAAAATTATAAAGAAGAAATAAAAAAAAAAAGTGCAAAGAAAAAGATTTAAGAAAAAGCAAGAAAAAAATAAAAAATGAAAATACAAAATATATAAAATAAAAATTGAGAAAAAAAAAAGAGAGAAATAAGAAAAAAAATAAAAAATGAAGAGGCAAAAATATGAAATAAAACAAGAAGAAAAAAAAATTTATAGAAAATTTTAAAACGAGAAAAAGTTAATGAAAAATTATAAAAATGCAACAAAAAATAACCGAGAATGATAAAATAAAAAAAGAAAAGAAAAATAAAAAATTTCAAAACTTAATAAAAATTTATGAAACTATAAAAAAAGAAAGAAATAAAAAAATAAAAAGAAAAAAAATTAAAGCAAAAGAAAAAAGATAAATAAAGCACAAAAAAAGAAAAAAAAACAAAAAATAAAAAAAGTAAGAAAATAAAAAAGGACAAAAATTGAAGAAAAATTTCAAAAATGAAATGGAATGACAAAATGAAAAAAAATTAGTTTAAAAAGGAACAAAAAATTGAAAAACATATAAGACCTAATAATAAAACAATATAAAAAGTGCGACAAAAAATTAAAAAAGAGAAAATTTAATGCAAAATAAAAAAAGTATGAGAATTTAAAAACGCAAATAAGAAATGAAAGGAAATTTGTGAAAAAAAAAAGGAATAAAAATGAAAAGACAAAAGATTTGGAATAAAAAACAGAAAAATAAAAATTTTTAAAATAACGAAAAAATTAAAACGAGTAAAAATGAAAGCATATGAAAAAAAAGTAAAAAGAAGGAAAATTTTGAAGGGAAAAAGTTATTAAAAAATTACAAAGTAGGACAAAAATAGCAAGAAAAATAATAAAATAAAAAAGATTCAAAAAATAAAAATAAAAAATTTTGAACTTTATAAAAATTTGTAAAATATAAATAAAAATAAATGGAAAAATAAATTAAGATAAAATATTAATATGGAAGAAAAAATTAAATAAAATACCAAAAAAGCAAAAAATAAAAAAGTAAGATATTAAAAAATTAGCGAATAAAAAAATACAAAAGACAAAATGAATAAAAATTTCGAATACAAAATAGAAAAAACTTTTAGTTCAGAATATACAAAGAAAAACAACAAAAATATAACAAATATAGGAAAAAGATATAAAGATAAAAAAAATAAAATAAAAGTTAATAAAAAATATAAATAAAAACAAAAAGAAAGTGCACAAAAAAAGTCTAATAATTTAAAAATGCAAATAAGAAATGAAAGGAAATTTGTGAAAAAATAAGAAAAGAATAAAAATGAAAAGACAAAAGATTTGGAATAAAAAAAGAAAAAAGAAATGTAAAAAATTTTAAAACGACGAAAAAATTAAAACAAGTAAAACTGAAAGCATAGGAAAAAAAAAAAAAAAAAGCAAAAGAAAGAAAATTTCAAAGGGAAAAAGTTATTGAAAAATTAGAACATAGAACAAAAAAAAAAATGAAAATGAAAAAATAAAAAAGATTCAAAAAATAGAAATAAAAAATTTTAAATTTTATAAAATTTTTTAAAAATATGAATAAAAAACAAATAAAAAATAGTAATATAAAAGAAAAAAAATAAATAAAATACCAAAAAATGGAAAAAGATAAAAAAGTAAGAAAATAAAAAATTAGCAAATGAAAAGAATATAAAAAGACAAAACGAATAAGAATTTGACATATAAAATAGAAAAAACTTTTAGTTTAAAGAAAAAAATAAAATAAAAACAAAAGGAAGTGCACAAAAAAAGAAGTTTGAGGTTTTAAAATTGTAAAGAAGAAATAAAAAAAAAAAAAGTGTGAAAAAAAAGCAAGAAAAAAATAGAGAATTTTAATAGAAAGAAAAAAATGAAAGTAAATCAACAAATAAGTTAAAAGAAAAAGAGAAAAAGGATTAATGAAAAATTATAAAAATATATACAACAAATAAAGGAAAAAGATATAAAATACGAAAGATGAAAAATAAAATAAAAGTTAATAAAAAATATAAATAAAAATAAAAGAATGTGCACAAAAAAAGAAGTTTGAGGTTTTAAAATTATAAAGAAGAAATAAAAAAAAAAAGTGCAAAGAAAAAGATTTAAGAAAAAGCAAGAAAAAAATAAAAAATGAAAATACAAAATATATAAAATAAAAATTGAGAAAAAAAAATGAGAGAAATAAGAAAAAAAATAAAAAATGAAGAGGCAAAAATATGAAATAAAACAAGAAGAAAAAAAAATTTATAGAAAATTTTAAAACGAGAAAAAGTTAATGAAAAATTATAAAAATGCAACAAAAAATAACCGAGAATGATAAAATAAAAAAAGAAAAGAAAAATAAAAAATTTCAAAACTTAATAAAAATTTATGAAACTATAAAAAAAGAAAGAAATAAAAAAATAAAAAGAAAAAAAATTAAAGCAAAAGAAAAAAGATAAATAAAGCACAAAAAAAGAAAAAAAAACAAAAAATAAAAAAAGTAAGAAAATAAAAAAGGACAAAAATTGAAGAAAAATTTCAAAAATGAAATGGAATGACAAAATGAAAAAAAATTAGTTTAAAAAGGAACAAAAAATTGAAAAACATATAAGACCTAATAATAAAACAATATAAAAAGTGCGACAAAAAATTAAAAAAGAGAAAATTTAATGCAAAATAAAAAAAGTATGAGAATTTAAAAACGCAAATAAGAAATGAAAGGAAATTTGTGAAAAAAAAAAGGAATAAAAATGAAAAGACAAAAGATTTGGAATAAAAAACAGAAAAATAAAAATTTTTAAAATAACGAAAAAATTAAAACGAGTAAAAATGAAAGCATATGAAAAAAAAGTAAAAAGAAGGAAAATTTTGAAGGGAAAAAGTTATTAAAAAATTACAAAGTAGGACAAAAATAGCAAGAAAAATAATAAAATAAAAAAGATTCAAAAAATAAAAATAAAAAATTTTGAACTTTATAAAAATTTGTAAAATATAAATAAAAATAAATGGAAAAATAAATTAAGATAAAATATTAATATGGAAGAAAAAATTAAATAAAATACCAAAAAAGCAAAAAATAAAAAAGTAAGATATTAAAAAATTAGCGAATAAAAAAATACAAAAGACAAAATGAATAAAAATTTCGAATACAAAATAGAAAAAACTTTTAGTTCAGAATATACAAAGAAAAACAACAAAAATATAACAAATATAGGAAAAAGATATAAAGATAAAAAAAATAAAATAAAAGTTAATAAAAAATATAAATAAAAACAAAAAGAAAGTGCACAAAAAAAGTCTAATAATTTAAAAATGCAAATAAGAAATGAAAGGAAATTTGTGAAAAAATAAGAAAAGAATAAAAATGAAAAGACAAAAGATTTGGAATAAAAAAAGAAAAAAGAAATGTAAAAAATTTTAAAACGACGAAAAAATTAAAACAAGTAAAACTGAAAGCATAGGAAAAAAAAAAAAAAAAAGCAAAAGAAAGAAAATTTCAAAGGGAAAAAGTTATTGAAAAATTAGAACATAGAACAAAAAAAAAAATGAAAATGAAAAAATAAAAAAGATTCAAAAAATAGAAATAAAAAATTTTAAATTTTAGAAAATTTTTTAAAAATATGAATAAAAAACAAATAAAAAATAGTAATATAAAAGAAAAAAAATAAATAAAATACCAAAAAATGGAAAAAGATAAAAAAGTAAGAAAATAAAAAATTAGCAAATGAAAAGAATATAAAAAGACAAAACGAATAAGAATTTGACATATAAAATAGAAAAAACTTTTAGTTTAAAGAAAAAAATAAAATAAAAACAAAAGGAAGTGCACAAAAAAAGAAGTTTGAGGTTTTAAAATTGTAAAGAAGAAATAAAAAAAAAAAAAGTGTGAAAAAAAAGCAAGAAAAAAATAGAGAATTTTAATAGAAAGAAAAAAATGAAAGTAAATCAACAAATAAGTTAAAAGAAAAAGAGAAAAAGGATTAATGAAAAATTATAAAAATATATACAACAAATAAAGGAAAAAGATATAAAATACGAAAGATGAAAAATAAAATAAAAGTTAATAAAAAATATAAATAAAAATAAAAGAATGTGCACAAAAAAAGAAGTTTGAGGTTTTAAAATTATAAAGAAGAAATAAAAAAAAAAAGTGCAAAGAAAAAGATTTAAGAAAAAGCAAGAAAAAAATAAAAAATGAAAATACAAAATATATAAAATAAAAATTGAGAAAAAAAAATGAGAGAAATAAGAAAAAAAATAAAAAATGAAGAGGCAAAAATATGAAATAAAACAAGAAGAAAAAAAAATTTATAGAAAATTTTAAAACGAGAAAAAGTTAATGAAAAATTATAAAAATGCAACAAAAAATAACCGAGAATGATAAAATAAAAAAAGAAAAGAAAAATAAAAAATTTCAAAACTTAATAAAAATTTATGAAACTATAAAAAAAGAAAGAAATAAAAAAATAAAAAGAAAAAAAATTAAAGCAAAAGAAAAAAGATAAATAAAGCACAAAAAAAGAAAAAAAAACAAAAAATAAAAAAAGTAAGAAAATAAAAAAGGACAAAAATTGAAGAAAAATTTCAAAAATGAAATGGAATGACAAAATGAAAAAAAATTAGTTTAAAAAGGAACAAAAAATTGAAAAACATATAAGACCTAATAATAAAACAATATAAAAAGTGCGACAAAAAATTAAAAAAGAGAAAATTTAATGCAAAATAAAAAAAGTATGAGAATTTAAAAACGCAAATAAGAAATGAAAGGAAATTTGTGAAAAAAAAAAGGAATAAAAATGAAAAGACAAAAGATTTGGAATAAAAAACAGAAAAATAAAAATTTTTAAAATAACGAAAAAATTAAAACGAGTAAAAATGAAAGCATATGAAAAAAAAGTAAAAAGAAGGAAAATTTTGAAGGGAAAAAGTTATTAAAAAATTACAAAGTAGGACAAAAATAGCAAGAAAAATAATAAAATAAAAAAGATTCAAAAAATAAAAATAAAAAATTTTGAACTTTATAAAAATTTGTAAAATATAAATAAAAATAAATGGAAAAATAAATTAAGATAAAATATTAATATGGAAGAAAAAATTAAATAAAATACCAAAAAAGCAAAAAATAAAAAAGTAAGATATTAAAAAATTAGCGAATAAAAAAATACAAAAGACAAAATGAATAAAAATTTCGAATACAAAATAGAAAAAACTTTTAGTTCAGAATATACAAAGAAAAACAACAAAAATATAACAAATATAGGAAAAAGATATAAAGATAAAAAAAATAAAATAAAAGTTAATAAAAAATATAAATAAAAACAAAAAGAAAGTGCACAAAAAAAGTCTAATAATTTAAAAATGCAAATAAGAAATGAAAGGAAATTTGTGAAAAAATAAGAAAAGAATAAAAATGAAAAGACAAAAGATTTGGAATAAAAAAAGAAAAAAGAAATGTAAAAAATTTTAAAACGACGAAAAAATTAAAACAAGTAAAACTGAAAGCATAGGAAAAAAAAAAAAAAAAAGCAAAAGAAAGAAAATTTCAAAGGGAAAAAGTTATTGAAAAATTAGAACATAGAACAAAAAAAAAAATGAAAATGAAAAAATAAAAAAGATTCAAAAAATAGAAATAAAAAATTTTAAATTTTAGAAAATTTTTTAAAAATATGAATAAAAAACAAATAAAAAATAGTAATATAAAAGAAAAAAAATAAATAAAATACCAAAAAATGGAAAAAGATAAAAAAGTAAGAAAATAAAAAATTAGCAAATGAAAAGAATATAAAAAGACAAAACGAATAAGAATTTGACATATAAAATAGAAAAAACTTTTAGTTTAAAGAAAAAAATAAAATAAAAACAAAAGGAAGTGCACAAAAAAAGAAGTTTGAGGTTTTAAAATTGTAAAGAAGAAATAAAAAAAAAAAAAGTGTGAAAAAAAAGCAAGAAAAAAATAGAGAATTTTAATAGAAAGAAAAAAATGAAAGTAAATCAACAAATAAGTTAAAAGAAAAAGAGAAAAAGGATTAATGAAAAATTATAAAAATATATACAACAAATAAAGGAAAAAGATATAAAATACGAAAGATGAAAAATAAAATAAAAGTTAATAAAAAATATAAATAAAAATAAAAGAATGTGCACAAAAAAAGAAGTTTGAGGTTTTAAAATTATAAAGAAGAAATAAAAAAAAAAAGTGCAAAGAAAAAGATTTAAGAAAAAGCAAGAAAAAAATAAAAAATGAAAATACAAAATATATAAAATAAAAATTGAGAAAAAAAAATGAGAGAAATAAGAAAAAAAATAAAAAATGAAGAGGCAAAAATATGAAATAAAACAAGAAGAAAAAAAAATTTATAGAAAATTTTAAAACGAGAAAAAGTTAATGAAAAATTATAAAAATGCAACAAAAAATAACCGAGAATGATAAAATAAAAAAAGAAAAGAAAAATAAAAAATTTCAAAACTTAATAAAAATTTATGAAACTATAAAAAAAGAAAGAAATAAAAAAATAAAAAGAAAAAAAATTAAAGCAAAAGAAAAAAGATAAATAAAGCACAAAAAAAGAAAAAAAAACAAAAAATAAAAAAAGTAAGAAAATAAAAAAGGACAAAAATTGAAGAAAAATTTCAAAAATGAAATGGAATGACAAAATGAAAAAAAATTAGTTTAAAAAGGAACAAAAAATTGAAAAACATATAAGACCTAATAATAAAACAATATAAAAAGTGCGACAAAAAATTAAAAAAGAGAAAATTTAATGCAAAATAAAAAAAGTATGAGAATTTAAAAACGCAAATAAGAAATGAAAGGAAATTTGTGAAAAAAAAAAGGAATAAAAATGAAAAGACAAAAGATTTGGAATAAAAAACAGAAAAATAAAAATTTTTAAAATAACGAAAAAATTAAAACGAGTAAAAATGAAAGCATATGAAAAAAAAGTAAAAAGAAGGAAAATTTTGAAGGGAAAAAGTTATTAAAAAATTACAAAGTAGGACAAAAATAGCAAGAAAAATAATAAAATAAAAAAGATTCAAAAAATAAAAATAAAAAATTTTGAACTTTATAAAAATTTGTAAAATATAAATAAAAATAAATGGAAAAATAAATTAAGATAAAATATTAATATGGAAGAAAAAATTAAATAAAATACCAAAAAAGCAAAAAATAAAAAAGTAAGATATTAAAAAATTAGCGAATAAAAAAATACAAAAGACAAAATGAATAAAAATTTCGAATACAAAATAGAAAAAACTTTTAGTTCAGAATATACAAAGAAAAACAACAAAAATATAACAAATATAGGAAAAAGATATAAAGATAAAAAAAATAAAATAAAAGTTAATAAAAAATATAAATAAAAACAAAAAGAAAGTGCACAAAAAAAGTCTAATAATTTAAAAATGCAAATAAGAAATGAAAGGAAATTTGTGAAAAAATAAGAAAAGAATAAAAATGAAAAGACAAAAGATTTGGAATAAAAAAAGAAAAAAGAAATGTAAAAAATTTTAAAACGACGAAAAAATTAAAACAAGTAAAACTGAAAGCATAGGAAAAAAAAAAAAAAAAAGCAAAAGAAAGAAAATTTCAAAGGGAAAAAGTTATTGAAAAATTAGAACATAGAACAAAAAAAAAAATGAAAATGAAAAAATAAAAAAGATTCAAAAAATAGAAATAAAAAATTTTAAATTTTATAAAATTTTTTAAAAATATGAATAAAAAACAAATAAAAAATAGTAATATAAAAGAAAAAAAATAAATAAAATACCAAAAAATGGAAAAAGATAAAAAAGTAAGAAAATAAAAAATTAGCAAATGAAAAGAATATAAAAAGACAAAACGAATAAGAATTTGACATATAAAATAGAAAAAACTTTTAGTTTAAAGAAAAAAATAAAATAAAAACAAAAGGAAGTGCACAAAAAAAGAAGTTTGAGGTTTTAAAATTGTAAAGAAGAAATAAAAAAAAAAAAAGTGTGAAAAAAAAGCAAGAAAAAAATAGAGAATTTTAATAGAAAGAAAAAAATGAAAGTAAATCAACAAATAAGTTAAAAGAAAAAGAGAAAAAGGATTAATGAAAAATTATAAAAATATATACAACAAATAAAGGAAAAAGATATAAAATACGAAAGATGAAAAATAAAATAAAAGTTAATAAAAAATATAAATAAAAATAAAAGAATGTGCACAAAAAAAGAAGTTTGAGGTTTTAAAATTATAAAGAAGAAATAAAAAAAAAAAGTGCAAAGAAAAAGATTTAAGAAAAAGCAAGAAAAAAATAAAAAATGAAAATACAAAATATATAAAATAAAAATTGAGAAAAAAAAATGAGAGAAATAAGAAAAAAAATAAAAAATGAAGAGGCAAAAATATGAAATAAAACAAGAAGAAAAAAAAATTTATAGAAAATTTTAAAACGAGAAAAAGTTAATGAAAAATTATAAAAATGCAACAAAAAATAACCGAGAATGATAAAATAAAAAAAGAAAAGAAAAATAAAAAATTTCAAAACTTAATAAAAATTTATGAAACTATAAAAAAAGAAAGAAATAAAAAAATAAAAAGAAAAAAAATTAAAGCAAAAGAAAAAAGATAAATAAAGCACAAAAAAAGAAAAAAAAACAAAAAATAAAAAAAGTAAGAAAATAAAAAAGGACAAAAATTGAAGAAAAATTTCAAAAATGAAATGGAATGACAAAATGAAAAAAAATTAGTTTAAAAAGGAACAAAAAATTGAAAAACATATAAGACCTAATAATAAAACAATATAAAAAGTGCGACAAAAAATTAAAAAAGAGAAAATTTAATGCAAAATAAAAAAAGTATGAGAATTTAAAAACGCAAATAAGAAATGAAAGGAAATTTGTGAAAAAAAAAAGGAATAAAAATGAAAAGACAAAAGATTTGGAATAAAAAACAGAAAAATAAAAATTTTTAAAATAACGAAAAAATTAAAACGAGTAAAAATGAAAGCATATGAAAAAAAAGTAAAAAGAAGGAAAATTTTGAAGGGAAAAAGTTATTAAAAAATTACAAAGTAGGACAAAAATAGCAAGAAAAATAATAAAATAAAAAAGATTCAAAAAATAAAAATAAAAAATTTTGAACTTTATAAAAATTTGTAAAATATAAATAAAAATAAATGGAAAAATAAATTAAGATAAAATATTAATATGGAAGAAAAAATTAAATAAAATACCAAAAAAGCAAAAAATAAAAAAGTAAGATATTAAAAAATTAGCGAATAAAAAAATACAAAAGACAAAATGAATAAAAATTTCGAATACAAAATAGAAAAAACTTTTAGTTCAGAATATACAAAGAAAAACAACAAAAATATAACAAATATAGGAAAAAGATATAAAGATAAAAAAAATAAAATAAAAGTTAATAAAAAATATAAATAAAAACAAAAAGAAAGTGCACAAAAAAAGTCTAATAATTTAAAAATGCAAATAAGAAATGAAAGGAAATTTGTGAAAAAATAAGAAAAGAATAAAAATGAAAAGACAAAAGATTTGGAATAAAAAAAGAAAAAAGAAATGTAAAAAATTTTAAAACGACGAAAAAATTAAAACAAGTAAAACTGAAAGCATAGGAAAAAAAAAAAAAAAAGCAAAAGAAAGAAAATTTCAAAGGGAAAAAGTTATTGAAAAATTAGAACATAGAACAAAAAAAAAAATGAAAATGAAAAAATAAAAAAGATTCAAAAAATAGAAATAAAAAATTTTAAATTTTATAAAATTTTTTAAAAATATGAATAAAAAACAAATAAAAAATAGTAATATAAAAGAAAAAAAATAAATAAAATACCAAAAAATGGAAAAAGATAAAAAAGTAAGAAAATAAAAAATTAGCAAATGAAAAGAATATAAAAAGACAAAACGAATAAGAATTTGACATATAAAATAGAAAAAACTTTTAGTTTAAAGAAAAAAATAAAATAAAAACAAAAGGAAGTGCACAAAAAAAGAAGTTTGAGGTTTTAAAATTGTAAAGAAGAAATAAAAAAAAAAAAGTGTGAAAAAAAAGCAAGAAAAAAATAGAGAATTTTAATAGAAAGAAAAAAATGAAAGTAAATCAACAAATAAGTTAAAAGAAAAAGAGAAAAAGGATTAATGAAAAATTATAAAAATATATACAACAAATAAAGGAAAAAGATATAAAATACGAAAGATGAAAAATAAAATAAAAGTTAATAAAAAATATAAATAAAAATAAAAGAATGTGCACAAAAAAAGAAGTTTGAGGTTTTAAAATTATAAAGAAGAAATAAAAAAAAAAAGTGCAAAGAAAAAGATTTAAGAAAAAGCAAGAAAAAAATAAAAAATGAAAATACAAAATATATAAAATAAAAATTGAGAAAAAAAAATGAGAGAAATAAGAAAAAAAATAAAAAATGAAGAGGCAAAAATATGAAATAAAACAAGAAGAAAAAAAAATTTATAGAAAATTTTAAAACGAGAAAAAGTTAATGAAAAATTATAAAAATGCAACAAAAAATAACCGAGAATGATAAAATAAAAAAAGAAAAGAAAAATAAAAAATTTCAAAACTTAATAAAAATTTATGAAACTATAAAAAAAGAAAGAAATAAAAAAATAAAAAGAAAAAAAATTAAAGCAAAAGAAAAAAGATAAATAAAGCACAAAAAAAGAAAAAAAAACAAAAAATAAAAAAAGTAAGAAAATAAAAAAGGACAAAAATTGAAGAAAAATTTCAAAAATGAAATGGAATGACAAAATGAAAAAAAATTAGTTTAAAAAGGAACAAAAAATTGAAAAACATATAAGACCTAATAATAAAACAATATAAAAAGTGCGACAAAAAATTAAAAAAGAGAAAATTTAATGCAAAATAAAAAAAGTATGAGAATTTAAAAACGCAAATAAGAAATGAAAGGAAATTTGTGAAAAAAAAAAGGAATAAAAATGAAAAGACAAAAGATTTGGAATAAAAAACAGAAAAATAAAAATTTTTAAAATAACGAAAAAATTAAAACGAGTAAAAATGAAAGCATATGAAAAAAAAGTAAAAAGAAGGAAAATTTTGAAGGGAAAAAGTTATTAAAAAATTACAAAGTAGGACAAAAATAGCAAGAAAAATAATAAAATAAAAAAGATTCAAAAAATAAAAATAAAAAATTTTGAACTTTATAAAAATTTGTAAAATATAAATAAAAATAAATGGAAAAATAAATTAAGATAAAATATTAATATGGAAGAAAAAATTAAATAAAATACCAAAAAAGCAAAAAATAAAAAAGTAAGATATTAAAAAATTAGCGAATAAAAAAATACAAAAGACAAAATGAATAAAAATTTCGAATACAAAATAGAAAAAACTTTTAGTTCAGAATATACAAAGAAAAACAACAAAAATATAACAAATATAGGAAAAAGATATAAAGATAAAAAAAATAAAATAAAAGTTAATAAAAAATATAAATAAAAACAAAAAGAAAGTGCACAAAAAAAGTCTAATAATTTAAAAATGCAAATAAGAAATGAAAGGAAATTTGTGAAAAAATAAGAAAAGAATAAAAATGAAAAGACAAAAGATTTGGAATAAAAAAAGAAAAAAGAAATGTAAAAAATTTTAAAACGACGAAAAAATTAAAACAAGTAAAACTGAAAGCATAGGAAAAAAAAAAAAAAAAGCAAAAGAAAGAAAATTTCAAAGGGAAAAAGTTATTGAAAAATTAGAACATAGAACAAAAAAAAAAATGAAAATGAAAAAATAAAAAAGATTCAAAAAATAGAAATAAAAAATTTTAAATTTTATAAAATTTTTTAAAAATATGAATAAAAAACAAATAAAAAATAGTAATATAAAAGAAAAAAAATAAATAAAATACCAAAAAATGGAAAAAGATAAAAAAGTAAGAAAATAAAAAATTAGCAAATGAAAAGAATATAAAAAGACAAAACGAATAAGAATTTGACATATAAAATAGAAAAAACTTTTAGTTTAAAGAAAAAAATAAAATAAAAACAAAAGGAAGTGCACAAAAAAAGAAGTTTGAGGTTTTAAAATTGTAAAGAAGAAATAAAAAAAAAAAAAGTGTGAAAAAAAAGCAAGAAAAAAATAGAGAATTTTAATAGAAAGAAAAAAATGAAAGTAAATCAACAAATAAGTTAAAAGAAAAAGAGAAAAAGGATTAATGAAAAATTATAAAAATATATACAACAAATAAAGGAAAAAGATATAAAATACGAAAGATGAAAAATAAAATAAAAGTTAATAAAAAATATAAATAAAAATAAAAGAATGTGCACAAAAAAAGAAGTTTGAGGTTTTAAAATTATAAAGAAGAAATAAAAAAAAAAAGTGCAAAGAAAAAGATTTAAGAAAAAGCAAGAAAAAAATAAAAAATGAAAATACAAAATATATAAAATAAAAATTGAGAAAAAAAAATGAGAGAAATAAGAAAAAAAATAAAAAATGAAGAGGCAAAAATATGAAATAAAACAAGAAGAAAAAAAAATTTATAGAAAATTTTAAAACGAGAAAAAGTTAATGAAAAATTATAAAAATGCAACAAAAAATAACCGAGAATGATAAAATAAAAAAAGAAAAGAAAAATAAAAAATTTCAAAACTTAATAAAAATTTATGAAACTATAAAAAAAGAAAGAAATAAAAAAATAAAAAGAAAAAAAATTAAAGCAAAAGAAAAAAGATAAATAAAGCACAAAAAAAGAAAAAAAAACAAAAAATAAAAAAAGTAAGAAAATAAAAAAGGACAAAAATTGAAGAAAAATTTCAAAAATGAAATGGAATGACAAAATGAAAAAAAATTAGTTTAAAAAGGAACAAAAAATTGAAAAACATATAAGACCTAATAATAAAACAATATAAAAAGTGCGACAAAAAATTAAAAAAGAGAAAATTTAATGCAAAATAAAAAAAGTATGAGAATTTAAAAACGCAAATAAGAAATGAAAGGAAATTTGTGAAAAAAAAAAGGAATAAAAATGAAAAGACAAAAGATTTGGAATAAAAAACAGAAAAATAAAAATTTTTAAAATAACGAAAAAATTAAAACGAGTAAAAATGAAAGCATATGAAAAAAAAGTAAAAAGAAGGAAAATTTTGAAGGGAAAAAGTTATTAAAAAATTACAAAGTAGGACAAAAATAGCAAGAAAAATAATAAAATAAAAAAGATTCAAAAAATAAAAATAAAAAATTTTGAACTTTATAAAAATTTGTAAAATATAAATAAAAATAAATGGAAAAATAAATTAAGATAAAATATTAATATGGAAGAAAAAATTAAATAAAATACCAAAAAAGCAAAAAATAAAAAAGTAAGATATTAAAAAATTAGCGAATAAAAAAATACAAAAGACAAAATGAATAAAAATTTCGAATACAAAATAGAAAAAACTTTTAGTTCAGAATATACAAAGAAAAACAACAAAAATATAACAAATATAGGAAAAAGATATAAAGATAAAAAAAATAAAATAAAAGTTAATAAAAAATATAAATAAAAACAAAAAGAAAGTGCACAAAAAAAGTCTAATAATTTAAAAATGCAAATAAGAAATGAAAGGAAATTTGTGAAAAAATAAGAAAAGAATAAAAATGAAAAGACAAAAGATTTGGAATAAAAAAAGAAAAAAGAAATGTAAAAAATTTTAAAACGACGAAAAAATTAAAACAAGTAAAACTGAAAGCATAGGAAAAAAAAAAAAAAAAAGCAAAAGAAAGAAAATTTCAAAGGGAAAAAGTTATTGAAAAATTAGAACATAGAACAAAAAAAAAAATGAAAATGAAAAAATAAAAAAGATTCAAAAAATAGAAATAAAAAATTTTAAATTTTATAAAATTTTTTAAAAATATGAATAAAAAACAAATAAAAAATAGTAATATAAAAGAAAAAAAATAAATAAAATACCAAAAAATGGAAAAAGATAAAAAAGTAAGAAAATAAAAAATTAGCAAATGAAAAGAATATAAAAAGACAAAACGAATAAGAATTTGACATATAAAATAGAAAAAACTTTTAGTTTAAAGAAAAAAATAAAATAAAAACAAAAGGAAGTGCACAAAAAAAGAAGTTTGAGGTTTTAAAATTGTAAAGAAGAAATAAAAAAAAAAAAAGTGTGAAAAAAAAGCAAGAAAAAAATAGAGAATTTTAATAGAAAGAAAAAAATGAAAGTAAATCAACAAATAAGTTAAAAGAAAAAGAGAAAAAGGATTAATGAAAAATTATAAAAATATATACAACAAATAAAGGAAAAAGATATAAAATACGAAAGATGAAAAATAAAATAAAAGTTAATAAAAAATATAAATAAAAATAAAAGAATGTGCACAAAAAAAGAAGTTTGAGGTTTTAAAATTATAAAGAAGAAATAAAAAAAAAAAGTGCAAAGAAAAAGATTTAAGAAAAAGCAAGAAAAAAATAAAAAATGAAAATACAAAATATATAAAATAAAAATTGAGAAAAAAAAATGAGAGAAATAAGAAAAAAAATAAAAAATGAAGAGGCAAAAATATGAAATAAAACAAGAAGAAAAAAAAATTTATAGAAAATTTTAAAACGAGAAAAAGTTAATGAAAAATTATAAAAATGCAACAAAAAATAACCGAGAATGATAAAATAAAAAAAGAAAAGAAAAATAAAAAATTTCAAAACTTAATAAAAATTTATGAAACTATAAAAAAAGAAAGAAATAAAAAAATAAAAAGAAAAAAAATTAAAGCAAAAGAAAAAAGATAAATAAAGCACAAAAAAAGAAAAAAAAACAAAAAATAAAAAAAGTAAGAAAATAAAAAAGGACAAAAATTGAAGAAAAATTTCAAAAATGAAATGGAATGACAAAATGAAAAAAAATTAGTTTAAAAAGGAACAAAAAATTGAAAAACATATAAGACCTAATAATAAAACAATATAAAAAGTGCGACAAAAAATTAAAAAAGAGAAAATTTAATGCAAAATAAAAAAAGTATGAGAATTTAAAAACGCAAATAAGAAATGAAAGGAAATTTGTGAAGAAAAAAAGGAATAAAAATGAAAAGACAAAAGATTTGGAATAAAAAACAGAAAAATAAAAATTTTTAAAATAACGAAAAAATTAAAACGAGTAAAAATGAAAGCATATGAAAAAAAAGTAAAAAGAAGGAAAATTTTGAAGGGAAAAAGTTATTAAAAAATTACAAAGTAGGACAAAAATAGCAAGAAAAATAATAAAATAAAAAAGATTCAAAAAATAAAAATAAAAAATTTTGAACTTTATAAAAATTTGTAAAATATAAATAAAAATAAATGGAAAAATAAATTAAGATAAAATATTAATATGGAAGAAAAAATTAAATAAAATACCAAAAAAGCAAAAAATAAAAAAGTAAGATATTAAAAAATTAGCGAATAAAAAAATACAAAAGACAAAATGAATAAAAATTTCGAATACAAAATAGAAAAAACTTTTAGTTCAGAATATACAAAGAAAAACAACAAAAATATAACAAATATAGGAAAAAGATATAAAGATAAAAAAAATAAAATAAAAGTTAATAAAAAATATAAATAAAAACAAAAAGAAAGTGCACAAAAAAAGTCTAATAATTTAAAAATGCAAATAAGAAATGAAAGGAAATTTGTGAAAAAATAAGAAAAGAATAAAAATGAAAAGACAAAAGATTTGGAATAAAAAAAGAAAAAAGAAATGTAAAAAATTTTAAAACGACGAAAAAATTAAAACAAGTAAAACTGAAAGCATAGGAAAAAAAAAAAAAAAGCAAAAGAAAGAAAATTTCAAAGGGAAAAAGTTATTGAAAAATTAGAACATAGAACAAAAAAAAAAATGAAAATGAAAAAATAAAAAAGATTCAAAAAATAGAAATAAAAAATAGTAATATAAAAGAAAAAAAATAAATAAAATACCAAAAAATGGAAAAAGATAAAAAAGTAAGAAAATAAAAAATTAGCAAATGAAAAGAATATAAAAAGACAAAACGAATAAGAATTTGACATATAAAATAGAAAAAACTTTTAGTTTAAAGAAAAAAATAAAATAAAAACAAAAGGAAGTGCACAAAAAAAGAAGTTTGAGGTTTTAAAATTGTAAAGAAGAAATAAAAAAAAAAAAAGTGTGAAAAAAAAGCAAGAAAAAAATAGAGAATTTTAATAGAAAGAAAAAAATGAAAGTAAATCAACAAATAAGTTAAAAGAAAAAGAGAAAAAGGATTAATGAAAAATTATAAAAATATATACAACAAATAAAGGAAAAAGATATAAAATACGAAAGATGAAAAATAAAATAAAAGTTAATAAAAAATATAAATAAAAATAAAAGAATGTGCACAAAAAAAGAAGTTTGAGGTTTTAAAATTATAAAGAAGAAATAAAAAAAAAAAGTGCAAAGAAAAAGATTTAAGAAAAAGCAAGAAAAAAATAAAAAATGAAAATACAAAATATATAAAATAAAAATTGAGAAAAAAAAATGAGAGAAATAAGAAAAAAAATAAAAAATGAAGAGGCAAAAATATGAAATAAAACAAGAAGAAAAAAAAATTTATAGAAAATTTTAAAACGAGAAAAAGTTAATGAAAAATTATAAAAATGCAACAAAAAATAACCGAGAATGATAAAATAAAAAAAGAAAAGAAAAATAAAAAATTTCAAAACTTAATAAAAATTTATGAAACTATAAAAAAAGAAAGAAATAAAAAAATAAAAAGAAAAAAAATTAAAGCAAAAGAAAAAAGATAAATAAAGCACAAAAAATAAAAAAAGTAAGAAAATAAAAAAGGACAAAAATTGAAGAAAAATTTCAAAAATGAAATGGAATGACAAAATGAAAAAAAATTAGTTTAAAAAGGAACAAAAAATTGAAAAACATATAAGACCTAATAATAAAACAATATAAAAAGTGCGACAAAAAATTAAAAAAGAGAAAATTTAATGCAAAATAAAAAAAGTATGAGAATTTAAAAACGCAAATAAGAAATGAAAGGAAATTTGTGAAAAAAAAAAGGAATAAAAATGAAAAGACAAAAGATTTGGAATAAAAAACAGAAAAATAAAAATTTTTAAAATAACGAAAAAATTAAAACGAGTAAAAATGAAAGCATATGAAAAAAAAGTAAAAAGAAGGAAAATTTTGAAGGGAAAAAGTTATTAAAAAATTACAAAGTAGGACAAAAATAGCAAGAAAAATAATAAAATAAAAAAGATTCAAAAAATAAAAATAAAAAATTTTGAACTTTATAAAAATTTGTAAAATATAAATAAAAATAAATGGAAAAATAAATTAAGATAAAATATTAATATGGAAGAAAAAATTAAATAAAATACCAAAAAAGCAAAAAATAAAAAAGTAAGATATTAAAAAATTAGCGAATAAAAAAATACAAAAGACAAAATGAATAAAAATTTCGAATACAAAATAGAAAAAACTTTTAGTTCAGAATATACAAAGAAAAACAACAAAAATATAACAAATATAGGAAAAAGATATAAAGATAAAAAAAATAAAATAAAAGTTAATAAAAAATATAAATAAAAACAAAAAGAAAGTGCACAAAAAAAGTCTAATAATTTAAAAATGCAAATAAGAAATGAAAGGAAATTTGTGAAAAAATAAGAAAAGAATAAAAATGAAAAGACAAAAGATTTGGAATAAAAAAAGAAAAAAGAAATGTAAAAAATTTTAAAACGACGAAAAAATTAAAACAAGTAAAACTGAAAGCATAGGAAAAAAAAAAAAAAAAAGCAAAAGAAAGAAAATTTCAAAGGGAAAAAGTTATTGAAAAATTAGAACATAGAACAAAAAAAAAAATGAAAATGAAAAAATAAAAAAGATTCAAAAAATAGAAATAAAAAATTTTAAATTTTAGAAAATTTTTTAAAAATATGAATAAAAAACAAATAAAAAATAGTAATATAAAAGAAAAAAAATAAATAAAATACCAAAAAATGGAAAAAGATAAAAAAGTAAGAAAATAAAAAATTAGCAAATGAAAAGAATATAAAAAGACAAAACGAATAAGAATTTGACATATAAAATAGAAAAAACTTTTAGTTTAAAGAAAAAAATAAAATAAAAACAAAAGGAAGTGCACAAAAAAAGAAGTTTGAGGTTTTAAAATTGTAAAGAAGAAATAAAAAAAAAAAAAGTGTGAAAAAAAAGCAAGAAAAAAATAGAGAATTTTAATAGAAAGAAAAAAATGAAAGTAAATCAACAAATAAGTTAAAAGAAAAAGAGAAAAAGGATTAATGAAAAATTATAAAAATATATACAACAAATAAAGGAAAAAGATATAAAATACGAAAGATGAAAAATAAAATAAAAGTTAATAAAAAATATAAATAAAAATAAAAGAATGTGCACAAAAAAAGAAGTTTGAGGTTTTAAAATTATAAAGAAGAAATAAAAAAAAAAAGTGCAAAGAAAAAGATTTAAGAAAAAGCAAGAAAAAAATAAAAAATGAAAATACAAAATATATAAAATAAAAATTGAGAAAAAAAAATGAGAGAAATAAGAAAAAAAATAAAAAATGAAGAGGCAAAAATATGAAATAAAACAAGAAGAAAAAAAAATTTATAGAAAATTTTAAAACGAGAAAAAGTTAATGAAAAATTATAAAAATGCAACAAAAAATAACCGAGAATGATAAAATAAAAAAAGAAAAGAAAAATAAAAAATTTCAAAACTTAATAAAAATTTATGAAACTATAAAAAAAGAAAGAAATAAAAAAATAAAAAGAAAAAAAATTAAAGCAAAAGAAAAAAGATAAATAAAGCACAAAAAATAAAAAAAGTAAGAAAATAAAAAAGGACAAAAATTGAAGAAAAATTTCAAAAATGAAATGGAATGACAAAATGAAAAAAAATTAGTTTAAAAAGGAACAAAAAATTGAAAAACATATAAGACCTAATAATAAAACAATATAAAAAGTGCGACAAAAAATTAAAAAAGAGAAAATTTAATGCAAAATAAAAAAAGTATGAGAATTTAAAAACGCAAATAAGAAATGAAAGGAAATTTGTGAAAAAAAAAAGGAATAAAAATGAAAAGACAAAAGATTTGGAATAAAAAACAGAAAAATAAAAATTTTTAAAATAACGAAAAAATTAAAACGAGTAAAAATGAAAGCATATGAAAAAAAAGTAAAAAGAAGGAAAATTTTGAAGGGAAAAAGTTATTAAAAAATTACAAAGTAGGACAAAAATAGCAAGAAAAATAATAAAATAAAAAAGATTCAAAAAATAAAAATAAAAAATTTTGAACTTTATAAAAATTTGTAAAATATAAATAAAAATAAATGGAAAAATAAATTAAGATAAAATATTAATATGGAAGAAAAAATTAAATAAAATACCAAAAAAGCAAAAAATAAAAAAGTAAGATATTAAAAAATTAGCGAATAAAAAAATACAAAAGACAAAATGAATAAAAATTTCGAATACAAAATAGAAAAAACTTTTAGTTCAGAATATACAAAGAAAAACAACAAAAATATAACAAATATAGGAAAAAGATATAAAGATAAAAAAAATAAAATAAAAGTTAATAAAAAATATAAATAAAAACAAAAAGAAAGTGCACAAAAAAAGTCTAATAATTTAAAAATGCAAATAAGAAATGAAAGGAAATTTGTGAAAAAATAAGAAAAGAATAAAAATGAAAAGACAAAAGATTTGGAATAAAAAAAGAAAAAAGAAATGTAAAAAATTTTAAAACGACGAAAAAATTAAAACAAGTAAAACTGAAAGCATAGGAAAAAAAAAAAAAAAAAGCAAAAGAAAGAAAATTTCAAAGGGAAAAAGTTATTGAAAAATTAGAACATAGAACAAAAAAAAAAATGAAAATGAAAAAATAAAAAAGATTCAAAAAATAGAAATAAAAAATTTTAAATTTTATAAAATTTTTTAAAAATATGAATAAAAAACAAATAAAAAATAGTAATATAAAAGAAAAAAAATAAATAAAATACCAAAAAATGGAAAAAGATAAAAAAGTAAGAAAATAAAAAATTAGCAAATGAAAAGAATATAAAAAGACAAAACGAATAAGAATTTGACATATAAAATAGAAAAAACTTTTAGTTTAAAGAAAAAAATAAAATAAAAACAAAAGGAAGTGCACAAAAAAAGAAGTTTGAGGTTTTAAAATTGTAAAGAAGAAATAAAAAAAAAAAAGTGTGAAAAAAAAGCAAGAAAAAAATAGAGAATTTTAATAGAAAGAAAAAAATGAAAGTAAATCAACAAATAAGTTAAAAGAAAAAGAGAAAAAGGATTAATGAAAAATTATAAAAATATATACAACAAATAAAGGAAAAAGATATAAAATACGAAAGATGAAAAATAAAATAAAAGTTAATAAAAAATATAAATAAAAATAAAAGAATGTGCACAAAAAAAGAAGTTTGAGGTTTTAAAATTATAAAGAAGAAATAAAAAAAAAAAGTGCAAAGAAAAAGATTTAAGAAAAAGCAAGAAAAAAATAAAAAATGAAAATACAAAATATATAAAATAAAAATTGAGAAAAAAAAATGAGAGAAATAAGAAAAAAAATAAAAAATGAAGAGGCAAAAATATGAAATAAAACAAGAAGAAAAAAAAATTTATAGAAAATTTTAAAACGAGAAAAAGTTAATGAAAAATTATAAAAATGCAACAAAAAATAACCGAGAATGATAAAATAAAAAAAGAAAAGAAAAATAAAAAATTTCAAAACTTAATAAAAATTTATGAAACTATAAAAAAAGAAAGAAATAAAAAAATAAAAAGAAAAAAAATTAAAGCAAAAGAAAAAAGATAAATAAAGCACAAAAAAAGAAAAAAAAACAAAAAATAAAAAAAGTAAGAAAATAAAAAAGGACAAAAATTGAAGAAAAATTTCAAAAATGAAATGGAATGACAAAATGAAAAAAAATTAGTTTAAAAAGGAACAAAAAATTGAAAAACATATAAGACCTAATAATAAAACAATATAAAAAGTGCGACAAAAAATTAAAAAAGAGAAAATTTAATGCAAAATAAAAAAAGTATGAGAATTTAAAAACGCAAATAAGAAATGAAAGGAAATTTGTGAAAAAAAAAAGGAATAAAAATGAAAAGACAAAAGATTTGGAATAAAAAACAGAAAAATAAAAATTTTTAAAATAACGAAAAAATTAAAACGAGTAAAAATGAAAGCATATGAAAAAAAAGTAAAAAGAAGGAAAATTTTGAAGGGAAAAAGTTATTAAAAAATTACAAAGTAGGACAAAAATAGCAAGAAAAATAATAAAATAAAAAAGATTCAAAAAATAAAAATAAAAAATTTTGAACTTTATAAAAATTTGTAAAATATAAATAAAAATAAATGGAAAAATAAATTAAGATAAAATATTAATATGGAAGAAAAAATTAAATAAAATACCAAAAAAGCAAAAAATAAAAAAGTAAGATATTAAAAAATTAGCGAATAAAAAAATACAAAAGACAAAATGAATAAAAATTTCGAATACAAAATAGAAAAAACTTTTAGTTCAGAATATACAAAGAAAAACAACAAAAATATAACAAATATAGGAAAAAGATATAAAGATAAAAAAAATAAAATAAAAGTTAATAAAAAATATAAATAAAAACAAAAAGAAAGTGCACAAAAAAAGTCTAATAATTTAAAAATGCAAATAAGAAATGAAAGGAAATTTGTGAAAAAATAAGAAAAGAATAAAAATGAAAAGACAAAAGATTTGGAATAAAAAAAGAAAAAAGAAATGTAAAAAATTTTAAAACGACGAAAAAATTAAAACAAGTAAAACTGAAAGCATAGGAAAAAAAAAAAAAAAAAGCAAAAGAAAGAAAATTTCAAAGGGAAAAAGTTATTGAAAAATTAGAACATAGAACAAAAAAAAAAATGAAAATGAAAAAATAAAAAAGATTCAAAAAATAGAAATAAAAAATTTTAAATTTTATAAAATTTTTTAAAAATATGAATAAAAAACAAATAAAAAATAGTAATATAAAAGAAAAAAAATAAATAAAATACCAAAAAATGGAAAAAGATAAAAAAGTAAGAAAATAAAAAATTAGCAAATGAAAAGAATATAAAAAGACAAAACGAATAAGAATTTGACATATAAAATAGAAAAAACTTTTAGTTTAAAGAAAAAAATAAAATAAAAACAAAAGGAAGTGCACAAAAAAAGAAGTTTGAGGTTTTAAAATTGTAAAGAAGAAATAAAAAAAAAAAAAGTGTGAAAAAAAAGCAAGAAAAAAATAGAGAATTTTAATAGAAAGAAAAAAATGAAAGTAAATCAACAAATAAGTTAAAAGAAAAAGAGAAAAAGGATTAATGAAAAATTATAAAAATATATACAACAAATAAAGGAAAAAGATATAAAATACGAAAGATGAAAAATAAAATAAAAGTTAATAAAAAATATAAATAAAAATAAAAGAATGTGCACAAAAAAAGAAGTTTGAGGTTTTAAAATTATAAAGAAGAAATAAAAAAAAAAAGTGCAAAGAAAAAGATTTAAGAAAAAGCAAGAAAAAAATAAAAAATGAAAATACAAAATATATAAAATAAAAATTGAGAAAAAAAAATGAGAGAAATAAGAAAAAAAATAAAAAATGAAGAGGCAAAAATATGAAATAAAACAAGAAGAAAAAAAAATTTATAGAAAATTTTAAAACGAGAAAAAGTTAATGAAAAATTATAAAAATGCAACAAAAAATAACCGAGAATGATAAAATAAAAAAAGAAAAGAAAAATAAAAAATTTCAAAACTTAATAAAAATTTATGAAACTATAAAAAAAGAAAGAAATAAAAAAATAAAAAGAAAAAAAATTAAAGCAAAAGAAAAAAGATAAATAAAGCACAAAAAAAGAAAAAAAAACAAAAAATAAAAAAAGTAAGAAAATAAAAAAGGACAAAAATTGAAGAAAAATTTCAAAAATGAAATGGAATGACAAAATGAAAAAAAATTAGTTTAAAAAGGAACAAAAAATTGAAAAACATATAAGACCTAATAATAAAACAATATAAAAAGTGCGACAAAAAATTAAAAAAGAGAAAATTTAATGCAAAATAAAAAAAGTATGAGAATTTAAAAACGCAAATAAGAAATGAAAGGAAATTTGTGAAAAAAAAAAGGAATAAAAATGAAAAGACAAAAGATTTGGAATAAAAAACAGAAAAATAAAAATTTTTAAAATAACGAAAAAATTAAAACGAGTAAAAATGAAAGCATATGAAAAAAAAGTAAAAAGAAGGAAAATTTTGAAGGGAAAAAGTTATTAAAAAATTACAAAGTAGGACAAAAATAGCAAGAAAAATAATAAAATAAAAAAGATTCAAAAAATAAAAATAAAAAATTTTGAACTTTATAAAAATTTGTAAAATATAAATAAAAATAAATGGAAAAATAAATTAAGATAAAATATTAATATGGAAGAAAAAATTAAATAAAATACCAAAAAAGCAAAAAATAAAAAAGTAAGATATTAAAAAATTAGCGAATAAAAAAATACAAAAGACAAAATGAATAAAAATTTCGAATACAAAATAGAAAAAACTTTTAGTTCAGAATATACAAAGAAAAACAACAAAAATATAACAAATATAGGAAAAAGATATAAAGATAAAAAAAATAAAATAAAAGTTAATAAAAAATATAAATAAAAACAAAAAGAAAGTGCACAAAAAAAGTCTAATAATTTAAAAATGCAAATAAGAAATGAAAGGAAATTTGTGAAAAAATAAGAAAAGAATAAAAATGAAAAGACAAAAGATTTGGAATAAAAAAAGAAAAAAGAAATGTAAAAAATTTTAAAACGACGAAAAAATTAAAACAAGTAAAACTGAAAGCATAGGAAAAAAAAAAAAAAAAAGCAAAAGAAAGAAAATTTCAAAGGGAAAAAGTTATTGAAAAATTAGAACATAGAACAAAAAAAAAAATGAAAATGAAAAAATAAAAAAGATTCAAAAAATAGAAATAAAAAATTTTAAATTTTAGAAAATTTTTTAAAAATATGAATAAAAAACAAATAAAAAATAGTAATATAAAAGAAAAAAAATAAATAAAATACCAAAAAATGGAAAAAGATAAAAAAGTAAGAAAATAAAAAATTAGCAAATGAAAAGAATATAAAAAGACAAAACGAATAAGAATTTGACATATAAAATAGAAAAAACTTTTAGTTTAAAGAAAAAAATAAAATAAAAACAAAAGGAAGTGCACAAAAAAAGAAGTTTGAGGTTTTAAAATTGTAAAGAAGAAATAAAAAAAAAAAAAGTGTGAAAAAAAAGCAAGAAAAAAATAGAGAATTTTAATAGAAAGAAAAAAATGAAAGTAAATCAACAAATAAGTTAAAAGAAAAAGAGAAAAAGGATTAATGAAAAATTATAAAAATATATACAACAAATAAAGGAAAAAGATATAAAATACGAAAGATGAAAAATAAAATAAAAGTTAATAAAAAATATAAATAAAAATAAAAGAATGTGCACAAAAAAAGAAGTTTGAGGTTTTAAAATTATAAAGAAGAAATAAAAAAAAAAAGTGCAAAGAAAAAGATTTAAGAAAAAGCAAGAAAAAAATAAAAAATGAAAATACAAAATATATAAAATAAAAATTGAGAAAAAAAAATGAGAGAAATAAGAAAAAAAATAAAAAATGAAGAGGCAAAAATATGAAATAAAACAAGAAGAAAAAAAAATTTATAGAAAATTTTAAAACGAGAAAAAGTTAATGAAAAATTATAAAAATGCAACAAAAAATAACCGAGAATGATAAAATAAAAAAAGAAAAGAAAAATAAAAAATTTCAAAACTTAATAAAAATTTATGAAACTATAAAAAAAGAAAGAAATAAAAAAATAAAAAGAAAAAAAATTAAAGCAAAAGAAAAAAGATAAATAAAGCACAAAAAATAAAAAAAGTAAGAAAATAAAAAAGGACAAAAATTGAAGAAAAATTTCAAAAATGAAATGGAATGACAAAATGAAAAAAAATTAGTTTAAAAAGGAACAAAAAATTGAAAAACATATAAGACCTAATAATAAAACAATATAAAAAGTGCGACAAAAAATTAAAAAAGAGAAAATTTAATGCAAAATAAAAAAAGTATGAGAATTTAAAAACGCAAATAAGAAATGAAAGGAAATTTGTGAAAAAAAAAAGGAATAAAAATGAAAAGACAAAAGATTTGGAATAAAAAACAGAAAAATAAAAATTTTTAAAATAACGAAAAAATTAAAACGAGTAAAAATGAAAGCATATGAAAAAAAAGTAAAAAGAAGGAAAATTTTGAAGGGAAAAAGTTATTAAAAAATTACAAAGTAGGACAAAAATAGCAAGAAAAATAATAAAATAAAAAAGATTCAAAAAATAAAAATAAAAAATTTTGAACTTTATAAAAATTTGTAAAATATAAATAAAAATAAATGGAAAAATAAATTAAGATAAAATATTAATATGGAAGAAAAAATTAAATAAAATACCAAAAAAGCAAAAAATAAAAAAGTAAGATATTAAAAAATTAGCGAATAAAAAAATACAAAAGACAAAATGAATAAAAATTTCGAATACAAAATAGAAAAAACTTTTAGTTCAGAATATACAAAGAAAAACAACAAAAATATAACAAATATAGGAAAAAGATATAAAGATAAAAAAAATAAAATAAAAGTTAATAAAAAATATAAATAAAAACAAAAAGAAAGTGCACAAAAAAAGTCTAATAATTTAAAAATGCAAATAAGAAATGAAAGGAAATTTGTGAAAAAATAAGAAAAGAATAAAAATGAAAAGACAAAAGATTTGGAATAAAAAAAGAAAAAAGAAATGTAAAAAATTTTAAAACGACGAAAAAATTAAAACAAGTAAAACTGAAAGCATAGGAAAAAAAAAAAAAAAAGCAAAAGAAAGAAAATTTCAAAGGGAAAAAGTTATTGAAAAATTAGAACATAGAACAAAAAAAAAAATGAAAATGAAAAAATAAAAAAGATTCAAAAAATAGAAATAAAAAATTTTAAATTTTATAAAATTTTTTAAAAATATGAATAAAAAACAAATAAAAAATAGTAATATAAAAGAAAAAAAATAAATAAAATACCAAAAAATGGAAAAAGATAAAAAAGTAAGAAAATAAAAAATTAGCAAATGAAAAGAATATAAAAAGACAAAACGAATAAGAATTTGACATATAAAATAGAAAAAACTTTTAGTTTAAAGAAAAAAATAAAATAAAAACAAAAGGAAGTGCACAAAAAAAGAAGTTTGAGGTTTTAAAATTGTAAAGAAGAAATAAAAAAAAAAAAAGTGTGAAAAAAAAGCAAGAAAAAAATAGAGAATTTTAATAGAAAGAAAAAAATGAAAGTAAATCAACAAATAAGTTAAAAGAAAAAGAGAAAAAGGATTAATGAAAAATTATAAAAATATATACAACAAATAAAGGAAAAAGATATAAAATACGAAAGATGAAAAATAAAATAAAAGTTAATAAAAAATATAAATAAAAATAAAAGAATGTGCACAAAAAAAGAAGTTTGAGGTTTTAAAATTATAAAGAAGAAATAAAAAAAAAAAGTGCAAAGAAAAAGATTTAAGAAAAAGCAAGAAAAAAATAAAAAATGAAAATACAAAATATATAAAATAAAAATTGAGAAAAAAAAATGAGAGAAATAAGAAAAAAAATAAAAAATGAAGAGGCAAAAATATGAAATAAAACAAGAAGAAAAAAAAATTTATAGAAAATTTTAAAACGAGAAAAAGTTAATGAAAAATTATAAAAATGCAACAAAAAATAACCGAGAATGATAAAATAAAAAAAGAAAAGAAAAATAAAAAATTTCAAAACTTAATAAAAATTTATGAAACTATAAAAAAAGAAAGAAATAAAAAAATAAAAAGAAAAAAAATTAAAGCAAAAGAAAAAAGATAAATAAAGCACAAAAAAAGAAAAAAAAACAAAAAATAAAAAAAGTAAGAAAATAAAAAAGGACAAAAATTGAAGAAAAATTTCAAAAATGAAATGGAATGACAAAATGAAAAAAAATTAGTTTAAAAAGGAACAAAAAATTGAAAAACATATAAGACCTAATAATAAAACAATATAAAAAGTGCGACAAAAAATTAAAAAAGAGAAAATTTAATGCAAAATAAAAAAAGTATGAGAATTTAAAAACGCAAATAAGAAATGAAAGGAAATTTGTGAAAAAAAAAAGGAATAAAAATGAAAAGACAAAAGATTTGGAATAAAAAACAGAAAAATAAAAATTTTTAAAATAACGAAAAAATTAAAACGAGTAAAAATGAAAGCATATGAAAAAAAAGTAAAAAGAAGGAAAATTTTGAAGGGAAAAAGTTATTAAAAAATTACAAAGTAGGACAAAAATAGCAAGAAAAATAATAAAATAAAAAAGATTCAAAAAATAAAAATAAAAAATTTTGAACTTTATAAAAATTTGTAAAATATAAATAAAAATAAATGGAAAAATAAATTAAGATAAAATATTAATATGGAAGAAAAAATTAAATAAAATACCAAAAAAGCAAAAAATAAAAAAGTAAGATATTAAAAAATTAGCGAATAAAAAAATACAAAAGACAAAATGAATAAAAATTTCGAATACAAAATAGAAAAAACTTTTAGTTCAGAATATACAAAGAAAAACAACAAAAATATAACAAATATAGGAAAAAGATATAAAGATAAAAAAAATAAAATAAAAGTTAATAAAAAATATAAATAAAAACAAAAAGAAAGTGCACAAAAAAAGTCTAATAATTTAAAAATGCAAATAAGAAATGAAAGGAAATTTGTGAAAAAATAAGAAAAGAATAAAAATGAAAAGACAAAAGATTTGGAATAAAAAAAGAAAAAAGAAATGTAAAAAATTTTAAAACGACGAAAAAATTAAAACAAGTAAAACTGAAAGCATAGGAAAAAAAAAAAAAAAAAGCAAAAGAAAGAAAATTTCAAAGGGAAAAAGTTATTGAAAAATTAGAACATAGAACAAAAAAAAAAATGAAAATGAAAAAATAAAAAAGATTCAAAAAATAGAAATAAAAAATTTTAAATTTTATAAAATTTTTTAAAAATATGAATAAAAAACAAATAAAAAATAGTAATATAAAAGAAAAAAAATAAATAAAATACCAAAAAATGGAAAAAGATAAAAAAGTAAGAAAATAAAAAATTAGCAAATGAAAAGAATATAAAAAGACAAAACGAATAAGAATTTGACATATAAAATAGAAAAAACTTTTAGTTTAAAGAAAAAAATAAAATAAAAACAAAAGGAAGTGCACAAAAAAAGAAGTTTGAGGTTTTAAAATTGTAAAGAAGAAATAAAAAAAAAAAAAGTGTGAAAAAAAAGCAAGAAAAAAATAGAGAATTTTAATAGAAAGAAAAAAATGAAAGTAAATCAACAAATAAGTTAAAAGAAAAAGAGAAAAAGGATTAATGAAAAATTATAAAAATATATACAACAAATAAAGGAAAAAGATATAAAATACGAAAGATGAAAAATAAAATAAAAGTTAATAAAAAATATAAATAAAAATAAAAGAATGTGCACAAAAAAAGAAGTTTGAGGTTTTAAAATTATAAAGAAGAAATAAAAAAAAAAAGTGCAAAGAAAAAGATTTAAGAAAAAGCAAGAAAAAAATAAAAAATGAAAATACAAAATATATAAAATAAAAATTGAGAAAAAAAAATGAGAGAAATAAGAAAAAAAATAAAAAATGAAGAGGCAAAAATATGAAATAAAACAAGAAGAAAAAAAAATTTATAGAAAATTTTAAAACGAGAAAAAGTTAATGAAAAATTATAAAAATGCAACAAAAAATAACCGAGAATGATAAAATAAAAAAAGAAAAGAAAAATAAAAAATTTCAAAACTTAATAAAAATTTATGAAACTATAAAAAAAGAAAGAAATAAAAAAATAAAAAGAAAAAAAATTAAAGCAAAAGAAAAAAGATAAATAAAGCACAAAAAAAGAAAAAAAAACAAAAAATAAAAAAAGTAAGAAAATAAAAAAGGACAAAAATTGAAGAAAAATTTCAAAAATGAAATGGAATGACAAAATGAAAAAAAATTAGTTTAAAAAGGAACAAAAAATTGAAAAACATATAAGACCTAATAATAAAACAATATAAAAAGTGCGACAAAAAATTAAAAAAGAGAAAATTTAATGCAAAATAAAAAAAGTATGAGAATTTAAAAACGCAAATAAGAAATGAAAGGAAATTTGTGAAAAAAAAAAGGAATAAAAATGAAAAGACAAAAGATTTGGAATAAAAAACAGAAAAATAAAAATTTTTAAAATAACGAAAAAATTAAAACGAGTAAAAATGAAAGCATATGAAAAAAAAGTAAAAAGAAGGAAAATTTTGAAGGGAAAAAGTTATTAAAAAATTACAAAGTAGGACAAAAATAGCAAGAAAAATAATAAAATAAAAAAGATTCAAAAAATAAAAATAAAAAATTTTGAACTTTATAAAAATTTGTAAAATATAAATAAAAATAAATGGAAAAATAAATTAAGATAAAATATTAATATGGAAGAAAAAATTAAATAAAATACCAAAAAAGCAAAAAATAAAAAAGTAAGATATTAAAAAATTAGCGAATAAAAAAATACAAAAGACAAAATGAATAAAAATTTCGAATACAAAATAGAAAAAACTTTTAGTTCAGAATATACAAAGAAAAACAACAAAAATATAACAAATATAGGAAAAAGATATAAAGATAAAAAAAATAAAATAAAAGTTAATAAAAAATATAAATAAAAACAAAAAGAAAGTGCACAAAAAAAGTCTAATAATTTAAAAATGCAAATAAGAAATGAAAGGAAATTTGTGAAAAAATAAGAAAAGAATAAAAATGAAAAGACAAAAGATTTGGAATAAAAAAAGAAAAAAGAAATGTAAAAAATTTTAAAACGACGAAAAAATTAAAACAAGTAAAACTGAAAGCATAGGAAAAAAAAAAAAAAAAAGCAAAAGAAAGAAAATTTCAAAGGGAAAAAGTTATTGAAAAATTAGAACATAGAACAAAAAAAAAAATGAAAATGAAAAAATAAAAAAGATTCAAAAAATAGAAATAAAAAATTTTAAATTTTATAAAATTTTTTAAAAATATGAATAAAAAACAAATAAAAAATAGTAATATAAAAGAAAAAAAATAAATAAAATACCAAAAAATGGAAAAAGATAAAAAAGTAAGAAAATAAAAAATTAGCAAATGAAAAGAATATAAAAAGACAAAACGAATAAGAATTTGACATATAAAATAGAAAAAACTTTTAGTTTAAAGAAAAAAATAAAATAAAAACAAAAGGAAGTGCACAAAAAAAGAAGTTTGAGGTTTTAAAATTGTAAAGAAGAAATAAAAAAAAAAAAAGTGTGAAAAAAAAGCAAGAAAAAAATAGAGAATTTTAATAGAAAGAAAAAAATGAAAGTAAATCAACAAATAAGTTAAAAGAAAAAGAGAAAAAGGATTAATGAAAAATTATAAAAATATATACAACAAATAAAGGAAAAAGATATAAAATACGAAAGATGAAAAATAAAATAAAAGTTAATAAAAAATATAAATAAAAATAAAAGAATGTGCACAAAAAAAGAAGTTTGAGGTTTTAAAATTATAAAGAAGAAATAAAAAAAAAAAGTGCAAAGAAAAAGATTTAAGAAAAAGCAAGAAAAAAATAAAAAATGAAAATACAAAATATATAAAATAAAAATTGAGAAAAAAAAATGAGAGAAATAAGAAAAAAAATAAAAAATGAAGAGGCAAAAATATGAAATAAAACAAGAAGAAAAAAAAATTTATAGAAAATTTTAAAACGAGAAAAAGTTAATGAAAAATTATAAAAATGCAACAAAAAATAACCGAGAATGATAAAATAAAAAAAGAAAAGAAAAATAAAAAATTTCAAAACTTAATAAAAATTTATGAAACTATAAAAAAAGAAAGAAATAAAAAAATAAAAAGAAAAAAAATTAAAGCAAAAGAAAAAAGATAAATAAAGCACAAAAAAAGAAAAAAAAACAAAAAATAAAAAAAGTAAGAAAATAAAAAAGGACAAAAATTGAAGAAAAATTTCAAAAATGAAATGGAATGACAAAATGAAAAAAAATTAGTTTAAAAAGGAACAAAAAATTGAAAAACATATAAGACCTAATAATAAAACAATATAAAAAGTGCGACAAAAAATTAAAAAAGAGAAAATTTAATGCAAAATAAAAAAAGTATGAGAATTTAAAAACGCAAATAAGAAATGAAAGGAAATTTGTGAAAAAAAAAAGGAATAAAAATGAAAAGACAAAAGATTTGGAATAAAAAACAGAAAAATAAAAATTTTTAAAATAACGAAAAAATTAAAACGAGTAAAAATGAAAGCATATGAAAAAAAAGTAAAAAGAAGGAAAATTTTGAAGGGAAAAAGTTATTAAAAAATTACAAAGTAGGACAAAAATAGCAAGAAAAATAATAAAATAAAAAAGATTCAAAAAATAAAAATAAAAAATTTTGAACTTTATAAAAATTTGTAAAATATAAATAAAAATAAATGGAAAAATAAATTAAGATAAAATATTAATATGGAAGAAAAAATTAAATAAAATACCAAAAAAGCAAAAAATAAAAAAGTAAGATATTAAAAAATTAGCGAATAAAAAAATACAAAAGACAAAATGAATAAAAATTTCGAATACAAAATAGAAAAAACTTTTAGTTCAGAATATACAAAGAAAAACAACAAAAATATAACAAATATAGGAAAAAGATATAAAGATAAAAAAAATAAAATAAAAGTTAATAAAAAATATAAATAAAAACAAAAAGAAAGTGCACAAAAAAAGTCTAATAATTTAAAAATGCAAATAAGAAATGAAAGGAAATTTGTGAAAAAATAAGAAAAGAATAAAAATGAAAAGACAAAAGATTTGGAATAAAAAAAGAAAAAAGAAATGTAAAAAATTTTAAAACGACGAAAAAATTAAAACAAGTAAAACTGAAAGCATAGGAAAAAAAAAAAAAAAAAAGCAAAAGAAAGAAAATTTCAAAGGGAAAAAGTTATTGAAAAATTAGAACATAGAACAAAAAAAAAAATGAAAATGAAAAAATAAAAAAGATTCAAAAAATAGAAATAAAAAATTTTAAATTTTATAAAATTTTTTAAAAATATGAATAAAAAACAAATAAAAAATAGTAATATAAAAGAAAAAAAATAAATAAAATACCAAAAAATGGAAAAAGATAAAAAAGTAAGAAAATAAAAAATTAGCAAATGAAAAGAATATAAAAAGACAAAACGAATAAGAATTTGACATATAAAATAGAAAAAACTTTTAGTTTAAAGAAAAAAATAAAATAAAAACAAAAGGAAGTGCACAAAAAAAGAAGTTTGAGGTTTTAAAATTGTAAAGAAGAAATAAAAAAAAAAAAAGTGTGAAAAAAAAGCAAGAAAAAAATAGAGAATTTTAATAGAAAGAAAAAAATGAAAGTAAATCAACAAATAAGTTAAAAGAAAAAGAGAAAAAGGATTAATGAAAAATTATAAAAATATATACAACAAATAAAGGAAAAAGATATAAAATACGAAAGATGAAAAATAAAATAAAAGTTAATAAAAAATATAAATAAAAATAAAAGAATGTGCACAAAAAAAGAAGTTTGAGGTTTTAAAATTATAAAGAAGAAATAAAAAAAAAAAGTGCAAAGAAAAAGATTTAAGAAAAAGCAAGAAAAAAATAAAAAATGAAAATACAAAATATATAAAATAAAAATTGAGAAAAAAAAATGAGAGAAATAAGAAAAAAAATAAAAAATGAAGAGGCAAAAATATGAAATAAAACAAGAAGAAAAAAAAATTTATAGAAAATTTTAAAACGAGAAAAAGTTAATGAAAAATTATAAAAATGCAACAAAAAATAACCGAGAATGATAAAATAAAAAAAGAAAAGAAAAATAAAAAATTTCAAAACTTAATAAAAATTTATGAAACTATAAAAAAAGAAAGAAATAAAAAAATAAAAAGAAAAAAAATTAAAGCAAAAGAAAAAAGATAAATAAAGCACAAAAAAAGAAAAAAAAACAAAAAATAAAAAAAGTAAGAAAATAAAAAAGGACAAAAATTGAAGAAAAATTTCAAAAATGAAATGGAATGACAAAATGAAAAAAAATTAGTTTAAAAAGGAACAAAAAATTGAAAAACATATAAGACCTAATAATAAAACAATATAAAAAGTGCGACAAAAAATTAAAAAAGAGAAAATTTAATGCAAAATAAAAAAAGTATGAGAATTTAAAAACGCAAATAAGAAATGAAAGGAAATTTGTGAAAAAAAAAAGGAATAAAAATGAAAAGACAAAAGATTTGGAATAAAAAACAGAAAAATAAAAATTTTTAAAATAACGAAAAAATTAAAACGAGTAAAAATGAAAGCATATGAAAAAAAAGTAAAAAGAAGGAAAATTTTGAAGGGAAAAAGTTATTAAAAAATTACAAAGTAGGACAAAAATAGCAAGAAAAATAATAAAATAAAAAAGATTCAAAAAATAAAAATAAAAAATTTTGAACTTTATAAAAATTTGTAAAATATAAATAAAAATAAATGGAAAAATAAATTAAGATAAAATATTAATATGGAAGAAAAAATTAAATAAAATACCAAAAAAGCAAAAAATAAAAAAGTAAGATATTAAAAAATTAGCGAATAAAAAAATACAAAAGACAAAATGAATAAAAATTTCGAATACAAAATAGAAAAAACTTTTAGTTCAGAATATACAAAGAAAAACAACAAAAATATAACAAATATAGGAAAAAGATATAAAGATAAAAAAAATAAAATAAAAGTTAATAAAAAATATAAATAAAAACAAAAAGAAAGTGCACAAAAAAAGTCTAATAATTTAAAAATGCAAATAAGAAATGAAAGGAAATTTGTGAAAAAATAAGAAAAGAATAAAAATGAAAAGACAAAAGATTTGGAATAAAAAAAGAAAAAAGAAATGTAAAAAATTTTAAAACGACGAAAAAATTAAAACAAGTAAAACTGAAAGCATAGGAAAAAAAAAAAAAAAAAAGCAAAAGAAAGAAAATTTCAAAGGGAAAAAGTTATTGAAAAATTAGAACATAGAACAAAAAAAAAAATGAAAATGAAAAAATAAAAAAGATTCAAAAAATAGAAATAAAAAATTTTAAATTTTATAAAATTTTTTAAAAATATGAATAAAAAACAAATAAAAAATAGTAATATAAAAGAAAAAAAATAAATAAAATACCAAAAAATGGAAAAAGATAAAAAAGTAAGAAAATAAAAAATTAGCAAATGAAAAGAATATAAAAAGACAAAACGAATAAGAATTTGACATATAAAATAGAAAAAACTTTTAGTTTAAAGAAAAAAATAAAATAAAAACAAAAGGAAGTGCACAAAAAAAGAAGTTTGAGGTTTTAAAATTGTAAAGAAGAAATAAAAAAAAAAAAAGTGTGAAAAAAAAGCAAGAAAAAAATAGAGAATTTTAATAGAAAGAAAAAAATGAAAGTAAATCAACAAATAAGTTAAAAGAAAAAGAGAAAAAGGATTAATGAAAAATTATAAAAATATATACAACAAATAAAGGAAAAAGATATAAAATACGAAAGATGAAAAATAAAATAAAAGTTAATAAAAAATATAAATAAAAATAAAAGAATGTGCACAAAAAAAGAAGTTTGAGGTTTTAAAATTATAAAGAAGAAATAAAAAAAAAAAGTGCAAAGAAAAAGATTTAAGAAAAAGCAAGAAAAAAATAAAAAATGAAAATACAAAATATATAAAATAAAAATTGAGAAAAAAAAATGAGAGAAATAAGAAAAAAAATAAAAAATGAAGAGGCAAAAATATGAAATAAAACAAGAAGAAAAAAAAATTTATAGAAAATTTTAAAACGAGAAAAAGTTAATGAAAAATTATAAAAATGCAACAAAAAATAACCGAGAATGATAAAATAAAAAAAGAAAAGAAAAATAAAAAATTTCAAAACTTAATAAAAATTTATGAAACTATAAAAAAAGAAAGAAATAAAAAAATAAAAAGAAAAAAAATTAAAGCAAAAGAAAAAAGATAAATAAAGCACAAAAAAAGAAAAAAAAACAAAAAATAAAAAAAGTAAGAAAATAAAAAAGGACAAAAATTGAAGAAAAATTTCAAAAATGAAATGGAATGACAAAATGAAAAAAAATTAGTTTAAAAAGGAACAAAAAATTGAAAAACATATAAGACCTAATAATAAAACAATATAAAAAGTGCGACAAAAAATTAAAAAAGAGAAAATTTAATGCAAAATAAAAAAAGTATGAGAATTTAAAAACGCAAATAAGAAATGAAAGGAAATTTGTGAAAAAAAAAAGGAATAAAAATGAAAAGACAAAAGATTTGGAATAAAAAACAGAAAAATAAAAATTTTTAAAATAACGAAAAAATTAAAACGAGTAAAAATGAAAGCATATGAAAAAAAAGTAAAAAGAAGGAAAATTTTGAAGGGAAAAAGTTATTAAAAAATTACAAAGTAGGACAAAAATAGCAAGAAAAATAATAAAATAAAAAAGATTCAAAAAATAAAAATAAAAAATTTTGAACTTTATAAAAATTTGTAAAATATAAATAAAAATAAATGGAAAAATAAATTAAGATAAAATATTAATATGGAAGAAAAAATTAAATAAAATACCAAAAAAGCAAAAAATAAAAAAGTAAGATATTAAAAAATTAGCGAATAAAAAAATACAAAAGACAAAATGAATAAAAATTTCGAATACAAAATAGAAAAAACTTTTAGTTCAGAATATACAAAGAAAAACAACAAAAATATAACAAATATAGGAAAAAGATATAAAGATAAAAAAAATAAAATAAAAGTTAATAAAAAATATAAATAAAAACAAAAAGAAAGTGCACAAAAAAAGTCTAATAATTTAAAAATGCAAATAAGAAATGAAAGGAAATTTGTGAAAAAATAAGAAAAGAATAAAAATGAAAAGACAAAAGATTTGGAATAAAAAAAGAAAAAAGAAATGTAAAAAATTTTAAAACGACGAAAAAATTAAAACAAGTAAAACTGAAAGCATAGGAAAAAAAAAAAAAAAAAGCAAAAGAAAGAAAATTTCAAAGGGAAAAAGTTATTGAAAAATTAGAACATAGAACAAAAAAAAAAATGAAAATGAAAAAATAAAAAAGATTCAAAAAATAGAAATAAAAAATTTTAAATTTTATAAAATTTTTTAAAAATATGAATAAAAAACAAATAAAAAATAGTAATATAAAAGAAAAAAAATAAATAAAATACCAAAAAATGGAAAAAGATAAAAAAGTAAGAAAATAAAAAATTAGCAAATGAAAAGAATATAAAAAGACAAAACGAATAAGAATTTGACATATAAAATAGAAAAAACTTTTAGTTTAAAGAAAAAAATAAAATAAAAACAAAAGGAAGTGCACAAAAAAAGAAGTTTGAGGTTTTAAAATTGTAAAGAAGAAATAAAAAAAAAAAAAGTGTGAAAAAAAAGCAAGAAAAAAATAGAGAATTTTAATAGAAAGAAAAAAATGAAAGTAAATCAACAAATAAGTTAAAAGAAAAAGAGAAAAAGGATTAATGAAAAATTATAAAAATATATACAACAAATAAAGGAAAAAGATATAAAATACGAAAGATGAAAAATAAAATAAAAGTTAATAAAAAATATAAATAAAAATAAAAGAATGTGCACAAAAAAAGAAGTTTGAGGTTTTAAAATTATAAAGAAGAAATAAAAAAAAAAAGTGCAAAGAAAAAGATTTAAGAAAAAGCAAGAAAAAAATAAAAAATGAAAATACAAAATATATAAAATAAAAATTGAGAAAAAAAAATGAGAGAAATAAGAAAAAAAATAAAAAATGAAGAGGCAAAAATATGAAATAAAACAAGAAGAAAAAAAAATTTATAGAAAATTTTAAAACGAGAAAAAGTTAATGAAAAATTATAAAAATGCAACAAAAAATAACCGAGAATGATAAAATAAAAAAAGAAAAGAAAAATAAAAAATTTCAAAACTTAATAAAAATTTATGAAACTATAAAAAAAGAAAGAAATAAAAAAATAAAAAGAAAAAAAATTAAAGCAAAAGAAAAAAGATAAATAAAGCACAAAAAAAGAAAAAAAAACAAAAAATAAAAAAAGTAAGAAAATAAAAAAGGACAAAAATTGAAGAAAAATTTCAAAAATGAAATGGAATGACAAAATGAAAAAAAATTAGTTTAAAAAGGAACAAAAAATTGAAAAACATATAAGACCTAATAATAAAACAATATAAAAAGTGCGACAAAAAATTAAAAAAGAGAAAATTTAATGCAAAATAAAAAAAGTATGAGAATTTAAAAACGCAAATAAGAAATGAAAGGAAATTTGTGAAAAAAAAAAGGAATAAAAATGAAAAGACAAAAGATTTGGAATAAAAAACAGAAAAATAAAAATTTTTAAAATAACGAAAAAATTAAAACGAGTAAAAATGAAAGCATATGAAAAAAAAGTAAAAAGAAGGAAAATTTTGAAGGGAAAAAGTTATTAAAAAATTACAAAGTAGGACAAAAATAGCAAGAAAAATAATAAAATAAAAAAGATTCAAAAAATAAAAATAAAAAATTTTGAACTTTATAAAAATTTGTAAAATATAAATAAAAATAAATGGAAAAATAAATTAAGATAAAATATTAATATGGAAGAAAAAATTAAATAAAATACCAAAAAAGCAAAAAATAAAAAAGTAAGATATTAAAAAATTAGCGAATAAAAAAATACAAAAGACAAAATGAATAAAAATTTCGAATACAAAATAGAAAAAACTTTTAGTTCAGAATATACAAAGAAAAACAACAAAAATATAACAAATATAGGAAAAAGATATAAAGATAAAAAAAATAAAATAAAAGTTAATAAAAAATATAAATAAAAACAAAAAGAAAGTGCACAAAAAAAGTCTAATAATTTAAAAATGCAAATAAGAAATGAAAGGAAATTTGTGAAAAAATAAGAAAAGAATAAAAATGAAAAGACAAAAGATTTGGAATAAAAAAAGAAAAAAGAAATGTAAAAAATTTTAAAACGACGAAAAAATTAAAACAAGTAAAACTGAAAGCATAGGAAAAAAAAAAAAAAAAAGCAAAAGAAAGAAAATTTCAAAGGGAAAAAGTTATTGAAAAATTAGAACATAGAACAAAAAAAAAAATGAAAATGAAAAAATAAAAAAGATTCAAAAAATAGAAATAAAAAATTTTAAATTTTATAAAATTTTTTAAAAATATGAATAAAAAACAAATAAAAAATAGTAATATAAAAGAAAAAAAATAAATAAAATACCAAAAAATGGAAAAAGATAAAAAAGTAAGAAAATAAAAAATTAGCAAATGAAAAGAATATAAAAAGACAAAACGAATAAGAATTTGACATATAAAATAGAAAAAACTTTTAGTTTAAAGAAAAAAATAAAATAAAAACAAAAGGAAGTGCACAAAAAAAGAAGTTTGAGGTTTTAAAATTGTAAAGAAGAAATAAAAAAAAAAAAGTGTGAAAAAAAAGCAAGAAAAAAATAGAGAATTTTAATAGAAAGAAAAAAATGAAAGTAAATCAACAAATAAGTTAAAAGAAAAAGAGAAAAAGGATTAATGAAAAATTATAAAAATATATACAACAAATAAAGGAAAAAGATATAAAATACGAAAGATGAAAAATAAAATAAAAGTTAATAAAAAATATAAATAAAAATAAAAGAATGTGCACAAAAAAAGAAGTTTGAGGTTTTAAAATTATAAAGAAGAAATAAAAAAAAAAAGTGCAAAGAAAAAGATTTAAGAAAAAGCAAGAAAAAAATAAAAAATGAAAATACAAAATATATAAAATAAAAATTGAGAAAAAAAAATGAGAGAAATAAGAAAAAAAATAAAAAATGAAGAGGCAAAAATATGAAATAAAACAAGAAGAAAAAAAAATTTATAGAAAATTTTAAAACGAGAAAAAGTTAATGAAAAATTATAAAAATGCAACAAAAAATAACCGAGAATGATAAAATAAAAAAAGAAAAGAAAAATAAAAAATTTCAAAACTTAATAAAAATTTATGAAACTATAAAAAAAGAAAGAAATAAAAAAATAAAAAGAAAAAAAATTAAAGCAAAAGAAAAAAGATAAATAAAGCACAAAAAAAGAAAAAAAAACAAAAAATAAAAAAAGTAAGAAAATAAAAAAGGACAAAAATTGAAGAAAAATTTCAAAAATGAAATGGAATGACAAAATGAAAAAAAATTAGTTTAAAAAGGAACAAAAAATTGAAAAACATATAAGACCTAATAATAAAACAATATAAAAAGTGCGACAAAAAATTAAAAAAGAGAAAATTTAATGCAAAATAAAAAAAGTATGAGAATTTAAAAACGCAAATAAGAAATGAAAGGAAATTTGTGAAAAAAAAAAGGAATAAAAATGAAAAGACAAAAGATTTGGAATAAAAAACAGAAAAATAAAAATTTTTAAAATAACGAAAAAATTAAAACGAGTAAAAATGAAAGCATATGAAAAAAAAGTAAAAAGAAGGAAAATTTTGAAGGGAAAAAGTTATTAAAAAATTACAAAGTAGGACAAAAATAGCAAGAAAAATAATAAAATAAAAAAGATTCAAAAAATAAAAATAAAAAATTTTAAACTTTATAAAAATTTGTAAAATATAAATAAAAATAAATGGAAAAATAAATTAAGATAAAATATTAATATGGAAGAAAAAATTAAATAAAATACCAAAAAAGCAAAAAATAAAAAAGTAAGATATTAAAAAATTAGCGAATAAAAAAATACAAAAGACAAAATGAATAAAAATTTCGAATACAAAATAGAAAAAACTTTTAGTTCAGAATATACAAAGAAAAACAACAAAAATATAACAAATATAGGAAAAAGATATAAAGATAAAAAAAATAAAATAAAAGTTAATAAAAAATATAAATAAAAACAAAAAGAAAGTGCACAAAAAAAGTCTAATAATTTAAAAATGCAAATAAGAAATGAAAGGAAATTTGTGAAAAAATAAGAAAAGAATAAAAATGAAAAGACAAAAGATTTGGAATAAAAAAAGAAAAAAGAAATGTAAAAAATTTTAAAACGACGAAAAAATTAAAACAAGTAAAACTGAAAGCATAGGAAAAAAAAAAAAAAAAAAGCAAAAGAAAGAAAATTTCAAAGGGAAAAAGTTATTGAAAAATTAGAACATAGAACAAAAAAAAAAATGAAAATGAAAAAATAAAAAAGATTCAAAAAATAGAAATAAAAAATTTTAAATTTTATAAAATTTTTTAAAAATATGAATAAAAAACAAATAAAAAATAGTAATATAAAAGAAAAAAAATAAATAAAATACCAAAAAATGGAAAAAGATAAAAAAGTAAGAAAATAAAAAATTAGCAAATGAAAAGAATATAAAAAGACAAAACGAATAAGAATTTGACATATAAAATAGAAAAAACTTTTAGTTTAAAGAAAAAAATAAAATAAAAACAAAAGGAAGTGCACAAAAAAAGAAGTTTGAGGTTTTAAAATTGTAAAGAAGAAATAAAAAAAAAAAAAGTGTGAAAAAAAAGCAAGAAAAAAATAGAGAATTTTAATAGAAAGAAAAAAATGAAAGTAAATCAACAAATAAGTTAAAAGAAAAAGAGAAAAAGGATTAATGAAAAATTATAAAAATATATACAACAAATAAAGGAAAAAGATATAAAATACGAAAGATGAAAAATAAAATAAAAGTTAATAAAAAATATAAATAAAAATAAAAGAATGTGCACAAAAAAAGAAGTTTGAGGTTTTAAAATTATAAAGAAGAAATAAAAAAAAAAAGTGCAAAGAAAAAGATTTAAGAAAAAGCAAGAAAAAAATAAAAAATGAAAATACAAAATATATAAAATAAAAATTGAGAAAAAAAAATGAGAGAAATAAGAAAAAAAATAAAAAATGAAGAGGCAAAAATATGAAATAAAACAAGAAGAAAAAAAAATTTATAGAAAATTTTAAAACGAGAAAAAGTTAATGAAAAATTATAAAAATGCAACAAAAAATAACCGAGAATGATAAAATAAAAAAAGAAAAGAAAAATAAAAAATTTCAAAACTTAATAAAAATTTATGAAACTATAAAAAAAGAAAGAAATAAAAAAATAAAAAGAAAAAAAATTAAAGCAAAAGAAAAAAGATAAATAAAGCACAAAAAAAGAAAAAAAAACAAAAAATAAAAAAAGTAAGAAAATAAAAAAGGACAAAAATTGAAGAAAAATTTCAAAAATGAAATGGAATGACAAAATGAAAAAAAATTAGTTTAAAAAGGAACAAAAAATTGAAAAACATATAAGACCTAATAATAAAACAATATAAAAAGTGCGACAAAAAATTAAAAAAGAGAAAATTTAATGCAAAATAAAAAAAGTATGAGAATTTAAAAACGCAAATAAGAAATGAAAGGAAATTTGTGAAAAAAAAAAGGAATAAAAATGAAAAGACAAAAGATTTGGAATAAAAAACAGAAAAATAAAAATTTTTAAAATAACGAAAAAATTAAAACGAGTAAAAATGAAAGCATATGAAAAAAAAGTAAAAAGAAGGAAAATTTTGAAGGGAAAAAGTTATTAAAAAATTACAAAGTAGGACAAAAATAGCAAGAAAAATAATAAAATAAAAAAGATTCAAAAAATAAAAATAAAAAATTTTGAACTTTATAAAAATTTGTAAAATATAAATAAAAATAAATGGAAAAATAAATTAAGATAAAATATTAATATGGAAGAAAAAATTAAATAAAATACCAAAAAAGCAAAAAATAAAAAAGTAAGATATTAAAAAATTAGCGAATAAAAAAATACAAAAGACAAAATGAATAAAAATTTCGAATACAAAATAGAAAAAACTTTTAGTTCAGAATATACAAAGAAAAACAACAAAAATATAACAAATATAGGAAAAAGATATAAAGATAAAAAAAATAAAATAAAAGTTAATAAAAAATATAAATAAAAACAAAAAGAAAGTGCACAAAAAAAGTCTAATAATTTAAAAATGCAAATAAGAAATGAAAGGAAATTTGTGAAAAAATAAGAAAAGAATAAAAATGAAAAGACAAAAGATTTGGAATAAAAAAAGAAAAAAGAAATGTAAAAAATTTTAAAACGACGAAAAAATTAAAACAAGTAAAACTGAAAGCATAGGAAAAAAAAAAAAAAAAAGCAAAAGAAAGAAAATTTCAAAGGGAAAAAGTTATTGAAAAATTAGAACATAGAACAAAAAAAAAAATGAAAATGAAAAAATAAAAAAGATTCAAAAAATAGAAATAAAAAATTTTAAATTTTATAAAATTTTTTAAAAATATGAATAAAAAACAAATAAAAAATAGTAATATAAAAGAAAAAAAATAAATAAAATACCAAAAAATGGAAAAAGATAAAAAAGTAAGAAAATAAAAAATTAGCAAATGAAAAGAATATAAAAAGACAAAACGAATAAGAATTTGACATATAAAATAGAAAAAACTTTTAGTTTAAAGAAAAAAATAAAATAAAAACAAAAGGAAGTGCACAAAAAAAGAAGTTTGAGGTTTTAAAATTGTAAAAAAGAAATAAAAAAAAAAAAAGTGTGAAAAAAAAGCAAGAAAAAAATAGAGAATTTTAATAGAAAGAAAAAAATGAAAGTAAATCAACAAATAAGTTAAAAGAAAAAGAGAAAAAGGATTAATGAAAAATTATAAAAATATATACAACAAATAAAGGAAAAAGATATAAAATACGAAAGATGAAAAATAAAATAAAAGTTAATAAAAAATATAAATAAAAATAAAAGAATGTGCACAAAAAAAGAAGTTTGAGGTTTTAAAATTATAAAGAAGAAATAAAAAAAAAAAGTGCAAAGAAAAAGATTTAAGAAAAAGCAAGAAAAAAATAAAAAATGAAAATACAAAATATATAAAATAAAAATTGAGAAAAAAAAATGAGAGAAATAAGAAAAAAAATAAAAAATGAAGAGGCAAAAATATGAAATAAAACAAGAAGAAAAAAAAATTTATAGAAAATTTTAAAACGAGAAAAAGTTAATGAAAAATTATAAAAATGCAACAAAAAATAACCGAGAATGATAAAATAAAAAAAGAAAAGAAAAATAAAAAATTTCAAAACTTAATAAAAATTTATGAAACTATAAAAAAAGAAAGAAATAAAAAAATAAAAAGAAAAAAAATTAAAGCAAAAGAAAAAAGATAAATAAAGCACAAAAAAAGAAAAAAAAACAAAAAATAAAAAAAGTAAGAAAATAAAAAAGGACAAAAATTGAAGAAAAATTTCAAAAATGAAATGGAATGACAAAATGAAAAAAAATTAGTTTAAAAAGGAACAAAAAATTGAAAAACATATAAGACCTAATAATAAAACAATATAAAAAGTGCGACAAAAAATTAAAAAAGAGAAAATTTAATGCAAAATAAAAAAAGTATGAGAATTTAAAAACGCAAATAAGAAATGAAAGGAAATTTGTGAAAAAAAAAAGGAATAAAAATGAAAAGACAAAAGATTTGGAATAAAAAACAGAAAAATAAAAATTTTTAAAATAACGAAAAAATTAAAACGAGTAAAAATGAAAGCATATGAAAAAAAAGTAAAAAGAAGGAAAATTTTGAAGGGAAAAAGTTATTAAAAAATTACAAAGTAGGACAAAAATAGCAAGAAAAATAATAAAATAAAAAAGATTCAAAAAATAAAAATAAAAAATTTTGAACTTTATAAAAATTTGTAAAATATAAATAAAAATAAATGGAAAAATAAATTAAGATAAAATATTAATATGGAAGAAAAAATTAAATAAAATACCAAAAAAGCAAAAAATAAAAAAGTAAGATATTAAAAAATTAGCGAATAAAAAAATACAAAAGACAAAATGAATAAAAATTTCGAATACAAAATAGAAAAAACTTTTAGTTCAGAATATACAAAGAAAAACAACAAAAATATAACAAATATAGGAAAAAGATATAAAGATAAAAAAAATAAAATAAAAGTTAATAAAAAATATAAATAAAAACAAAAAGAAAGTGCACAAAAAAAGTCTAATAATTTAAAAATGCAAATAAGAAATGAAAGGAAATTTGTGAAAAAATAAGAAAAGAATAAAAATGAAAAGACAAAAGATTTGGAATAAAAAAAGAAAAAAGAAATGTAAAAAATTTTAAAACGACGAAAAAATTAAAACAAGTAAAACTGAAAGCATAGGAAAAAAAAAAAAAAAAAGCAAAAGAAAGAAAATTTCAAAGGGAAAAAGTTATTGAAAAATTAGAACATAGAACAAAAAAAAAAATGAAAATGAAAAAATAAAAAAGATTCAAAAAATAGAAATAAAAAATTTTAAATTTTATAAAATTTTTTAAAAATATGAATAAAAAACAAATAAAAAATAGTAATATAAAAGAAAAAAAATAAATAAAATACCAAAAAATGGAAAAAGATAAAAAAGTAAGAAAATAAAAAATTAGCAAATGAAAAGAATATAAAAAGACAAAACGAATAAGAATTTGACATATAAAATAGAAAAAACTTTTAGTTTAAAGAAAAAAATAAAATAAAAACAAAAGGAAGTGCACAAAAAAAGAAGTTTGAGGTTTTAAAATTGTAAAAAAGAAATAAAAAAAAAAAAAGTGTGAAAAAAAAGCAAGAAAAAAATAGAGAATTTTAATAGAAAGAAAAAAATGAAAGTAAATCAACAAATAAGTTAAAAGAAAAAGAGAAAAAGGATTAATGAAAAATTATAAAAATATATACAACAAATAAAGGAAAAAGATATAAAATACGAAAGATGAAAAATAAAATAAAAGTTAATAAAAAATATAAATAAAAATAAAAGAATGTGCACAAAAAAAGAAGTTTGAGGTTTTAAAATTATAAAGAAGAAATAAAAAAAAAAAGTGCAAAGAAAAAGATTTAAGAAAAAGCAAGAAAAAAATAAAAAATGAAAATACAAAATATATAAAATAAAAATTGAGAAAAAAAAATGAGAGAAATAAGAAAAAAAATAAAAAATGAAGAGGCAAAAATATGAAATAAAACAAGAAGAAAAAAAAATTTATAGAAAATTTTAAAACGAGAAAAAGTTAATGAAAAATTATAAAAATGCAACAAAAAATAACCGAGAATGATAAAATAAAAAAAGAAAAGAAAAATAAAAAATTTCAAAACTTAATAAAAATTTATGAAACTATAAAAAAAGAAAGAAATAAAAAAATAAAAAGAAAAAAAATTAAAGCAAAAGAAAAAAGATAAATAAAGCACAAAAAAAGAAAAAAAAACAAAAAATAAAAAAAGTAAGAAAATAAAAAAGGACAAAAATTGAAGAAAAATTTCAAAAATGAAATGGAATGACAAAATGAAAAAAAATTAGTTTAAAAAGGAACAAAAAATTGAAAAACATATAAGACCTAATAATAAAACAATATAAAAAGTGCGACAAAAAATTAAAAAAGAGAAAATTTAATGCAAAATAAAAAAAGTATGAGAATTTAAAAACGCAAATAAGAAATGAAAGGAAATTTGTGAAAAAAAAAAGGAATAAAAATGAAAAGACAAAAGATTTGGAATAAAAAACAGAAAAATAAAAATTTTTAAAATAACGAAAAAATTAAAACGAGTAAAAATGAAAGCATATGAAAAAAAAGTAAAAAGAAGGAAAATTTTGAAGGGAAAAAGTTATTAAAAAATTACAAAGTAGGACAAAAATAGCAAGAAAAATAATAAAATAAAAAAGATTCAAAAAATAAAAATAAAAAATTTTGAACTTTATAAAAATTTGTAAAATATAAATAAAAATAAATGGAAAAATAAATTAAGATAAAATATTAATATGGAAGAAAAAATTAAATAAAATACCAAAAAAGCAAAAAATAAAAAAGTAAGATATTAAAAAATTAGCGAATAAAAAAATACAAAAGACAAAATGAATAAAAATTTCGAATACAAAATAGAAAAAACTTTTAGTTCAGAATATACAAAGAAAAACAACAAAAATATAACAAATATAGGAAAAAGATATAAAGATAAAAAAAATAAAATAAAAGTTAATAAAAAATATAAATAAAAACAAAAAGAAAGTGCACAAAAAAAGTCTAATAATTTAAAAATGCAAATAAGAAATGAAAGGAAATTTGTGAAAAAATAAGAAAAGAATAAAAATGAAAAGACAAAAGATTTGGAATAAAAAAAGAAAAAAGAAATGTAAAAAATTTTAAAACGACGAAAAAATTAAAACAAGTAAAACTGAAAGCATAGGAAAAAAAAAAAAAAAAGCAAAAGAAAGAAAATTTCAAAGGGAAAAAGTTATTGAAAAATTAGAACATAGAACAAAAAAAAAAATGAAAATGAAAAAATAAAAAAGATTCAAAAAATAGAAATAAAAAATTTTAAATTTTATAAAATTTTTTAAAAATATGAATAAAAAACAAATAAAAAATAGTAATATAAAAGAAAAAAAATAAATAAAATACCAAAAAATGGAAAAAGATAAAAAAGTAAGAAAATAAAAAATTAGCAAATGAAAAGAATATAAAAAGACAAAACGAATAAGAATTTGACATATAAAATAGAAAAAACTTTTAGTTTAAAGAAAAAAATAAAATAAAAACAAAAGGAAGTGCACAAAAAAAGAAGTTTGAGGTTTTAAAATTGTAAAGAAGAAATAAAAAAAAAAAAAGTGTGAAAAAAAAGCAAGAAAAAAATAGAGAATTTTAATAGAAAGAAAAAAATGAAAGTAAATCAACAAATAAGTTAAAAGAAAAAGAGAAAAAGGATTAATGAAAAATTATAAAAATATATACAACAAATAAAGGAAAAAGATATAAAATACGAAAGATGAAAAATAAAATAAAAGTTAATAAAAAATATAAATAAAAATAAAAGAATGTGCACAAAAAAAGAAGTTTGAGGTTTTAAAATTATAAAGAAGAAATAAAAAAAAAAAGTGCAAAGAAAAAGATTTAAGAAAAAGCAAGAAAAAAATAAAAAATGAAAATACAAAATATATAAAATAAAAATTGAGAAAAAAAAATGAGAGAAATAAGAAAAAAAATAAAAAATGAAGAGGCAAAAATATGAAATAAAACAAGAAGAAAAAAAAATTTATAGAAAATTTTAAAACGAGAAAAAGTTAATGAAAAATTATAAAAATGCAACAAAAAATAACCGAGAATGATAAAATAAAAAAAGAAAAGAAAAATAAAAAATTTCAAAACTTAATAAAAATTTATGAAACTATAAAAAAAGAAAGAAATAAAAAAATAAAAAGAAAAAAAATTAAAGCAAAAGAAAAAAGATAAATAAAGCACAAAAAAAGAAAAAAAAACAAAAAATAAAAAAAGTAAGAAAATAAAAAAGGACAAAAATTGAAGAAAAATTTCAAAAATGAAATGGAATGACAAAATGAAAAAAAATTAGTTTAAAAAGGAACAAAAAATTGAAAAACATATAAGACCTAATAATAAAACAATATAAAAAGTGCGACAAAAAATTAAAAAAGAGAAAATTTAATGCAAAATAAAAAAAGTATGAGAATTTAAAAACGCAAATAAGAAATGAAAGGAAATTTGTGAAAAAAAAAAGGAATAAAAATGAAAAGACAAAAGATTTGGAATAAAAAACAGAAAAATAAAAATTTTTAAAATAACGAAAAAATTAAAACGAGTAAAAATGAAAGCATATGAAAAAAAAGTAAAAAGAAGGAAAATTTTGAAGGGAAAAAGTTATTAAAAAATTACAAAGTAGGACAAAAATAGCAAGAAAAATAATAAAATAAAAAAGATTCAAAAAATAAAAATAAAAAATTTTGAACTTTATAAAAATTTGTAAAATATAAATAAAAATAAATGGAAAAATAAATTAAGATAAAATATTAATATGGAAGAAAAAATTAAATAAAATACCAAAAAAGCAAAAAATAAAAAAGTAAGATATTAAAAAATTAGCGAATAAAAAAATACAAAAGACAAAATGAATAAAAATTTCGAATACAAAATAGAAAAAACTTTTAGTTCAGAATATACAAAGAAAAACAACAAAAATATAACAAATATAGGAAAAAGATATAAAGATAAAAAAAATAAAATAAAAGTTAATAAAAAATATAAATAAAAACAAAAAGAAAGTGCACAAAAAAAGTCTAATAATTTAAAAATGCAAATAAGAAATGAAAGGAAATTTGTGAAAAAATAAGAAAAGAATAAAAATGAAAAGACAAAAGATTTGGAATAAAAAAAGAAAAAAGAAATGTAAAAAATTTTAAAACGACGAAAAAATTAAAACAAGTAAAACTGAAAGCATAGGAAAAAAAAAAAAAAAAGCAAAAGAAAGAAAATTTCAAAGGGAAAAAGTTATTGAAAAATTAGAACATAGAACAAAAAAAAAAATGAAAATGAAAAAATAAAAAAGATTCAAAAAATAGAAATAAAAAATTTTAAATTTTATAAAATTTTTTAAAAATATGAATAAAAAACAAATAAAAAATAGTAATATAAAAGAAAAAAAATAAATAAAATACCAAAAAATGGAAAAAGATAAAAAAGTAAGAAAATAAAAAATTAGCAAATGAAAAGAATATAAAAAGACAAAACGAATAAGAATTTGACATATAAAATAGAAAAAACTTTTAGTTTAAAGAAAAAAATAAAATAAAAACAAAAGGAAGTGCACAAAAAAAGAAGTTTGAGGTTTTAAAATTGTAAAGAAGAAATAAAAAAAAAAAAAGTGTGAAAAAAAAGCAAGAAAAAAATAGAGAATTTTAATAGAAAGAAAAAAATGAAAGTAAATCAACAAATAAGTTAAAAGAAAAAGAGAAAAAGGATTAATGAAAAATTATAAAAATATATACAACAAATAAAGGAAAAAGATATAAAATACGAAAGATGAAAAATAAAATAAAAGTTAATAAAAAATATAAATAAAAATAAAAGAATGTGCACAAAAAAAGAAGTTTGAGGTTTTAAAATTATAAAGAAGAAATAAAAAAAAAAAGTGCAAAGAAAAAGATTTAAGAAAAAGCAAGAAAAAAATAAAAAATGAAAATACAAAATATATAAAATAAAAATTGAGAAAAAAAAATGAGAGAAATAAGAAAAAAAATAAAAAATGAAGAGGCAAAAATATGAAATAAAACAAGAAGAAAAAAAAATTTATAGAAAATTTTAAAACGAGAAAAAGTTAATGAAAAATTATAAAAATGCAACAAAAAATAACCGAGAATGATAAAATAAAAAAAGAAAAGAAAAATAAAAAATTTCAAAACTTAATAAAAATTTATGAAACTATAAAAAAAGAAAGAAATAAAAAAATAAAAAGAAAAAAAATTAAAGCAAAAGAAAAAAGATAAATAAAGCACAAAAAAAGAAAAAAAAACAAAAAATAAAAAAAGTAAGAAAATAAAAAAGGACAAAAATTGAAGAAAAATTTCAAAAATGAAATGGAATGACAAAATGAAAAAAAATTAGTTTAAAAAGGAACAAAAAATTGAAAAACATATAAGACCTAATAATAAAACAATATAAAAAGTGCGACAAAAAATTAAAAAAGAGAAAATTTAATGCAAAATAAAAAAAGTATGAGAATTTAAAAACGCAAATAAGAAATGAAAGGAAATTTGTGAAAAAAAAAAGGAATAAAAATGAAAAGACAAAAGATTTGGAATAAAAAACAGAAAAATAAAAATTTTTAAAATAACGAAAAAATTAAAACGAGTAAAAATGAAAGCATATGAAAAAAAAGTAAAAAGAAGGAAAATTTTGAAGGGAAAAAGTTATTAAAAAATTACAAAGTAGGACAAAAATAGCAAGAAAAATAATAAAATAAAAAAGATTCAAAAAATAAAAATAAAAAATTTTGAACTTTATAAAAATTTGTAAAATATAAATAAAAATAAATGGAAAAATAAATTAAGATAAAATATTAATATGGAAGAAAAAATTAAATAAAATACCAAAAAAGCAAAAAATAAAAAAGTAAGATATTAAAAAATTAGCGAATAAAAAAATACAAAAGACAAAATGAATAAAAATTTCGAATACAAAATAGAAAAAACTTTTAGTTCAGAATATACAAAGAAAAACAACAAAAATATAACAAATATAGGAAAAAGATATAAAGATAAAAAAAATAAAATAAAAGTTAATAAAAAATATAAATAAAAACAAAAAGAAAGTGCACAAAAAAAGTCTAATAATTTAAAAATGCAAATAAGAAATGAAAGGAAATTTGTGAAAAAATAAGAAAAGAATAAAAATGAAAAGACAAAAGATTTGGAATAAAAAAAGAAAAAAGAAATGTAAAAAATTTTAAAACGACGAAAAAATTAAAACAAGTAAAACTGAAAGCATAGGAAAAAAAAAAAAAAAAGCAAAAGAAAGAAAATTTCAAAGGGAAAAAGTTATTGAAAAATTAGAACATAGAACAAAAAAAAAAATGAAAATGAAAAAATAAAAAAGATTCAAAAAATAGAAATAAAAAATTTTAAATTTTATAAAATTTTTTAAAAATATGAATAAAAAACAAATAAAAAATAGTAATATAAAAGAAAAAAAATAAATAAAATACCAAAAAATGGAAAAAGATAAAAAAGTAAGAAAATAAAAAATTAGCAAATGAAAAGAATATAAAAAGACAAAACGAATAAGAATTTGACATATAAAATAGAAAAAACTTTTAGTTTAAAGAAAAAAATAAAATAAAAACAAAAGGAAGTGCACAAAAAAAGAAGTTTGAGGTTTTAAAATTGTAAAGAAGAAATAAAAAAAAAAAAAGTGTGAAAAAAAAGCAAGAAAAAAATAGAGAATTTTAATAGAAAGAAAAAAATGAAAGTAAATCAACAAATAAGTTAAAAGAAAAAGAGAAAAAGGATTAATGAAAAATTATAAAAATATATACAACAAATAAAGGAAAAAGATATAAAATACGAAAGATGAAAAATAAAATAAAAGTTAATAAAAAATATAAATAAAAATAAAAGAATGTGCACAAAAAAAGAAGTTTGAGGTTTTAAAATTATAAAGAAGAAATAAAAAAAAAAAGTGCAAAGAAAAAGATTTAAGAAAAAGCAAGAAAAAAATAAAAAATGAAAATACAAAATATATAAAATAAAAATTGAGAAAAAAAAATGAGAGAAATAAGAAAAAAAATAAAAAATGAAGAGGCAAAAATATGAAATAAAACAAGAAGAAAAAAAAATTTATAGAAAATTTTAAAACGAGAAAAAGTTAATGAAAAATTATAAAAATGCAACAAAAAATAACCGAGAATGATAAAATAAAAAAAGAAAAGAAAAATAAAAAATTTCAAAACTTAATAAAAATTTATGAAACTATAAAAAAAGAAAGAAATAAAAAAATAAAAAGAAAAAAAATTAAAGCAAAAGAAAAAAGATAAATAAAGCACAAAAAAAGAAAAAAAAACAAAAAATAAAAAAAGTAAGAAAATAAAAAAGGACAAAAATTGAAGAAAAATTTCAAAAATGAAATGGAATGACAAAATGAAAAAAAATTAGTTTAAAAAGGAACAAAAAATTGAAAAACATATAAGACCTAATAATAAAACAATATAAAAAGTGCGACAAAAAATTAAAAAAGAGAAAATTTAATGCAAAATAAAAAAAGTATGAGAATTTAAAAACGCAAATAAGAAATGAAAGGAAATTTGTGAAAAAAAAAAGGAATAAAAATGAAAAGACAAAAGATTTGGAATAAAAAACAGAAAAATAAAAATTTTTAAAATAACGAAAAAATTAAAACGAGTAAAAATGAAAGCATATGAAAAAAAAGTAAAAAGAAGGAAAATTTTGAAGGGAAAAAGTTATTAAAAAATTACAAAGTAGGACAAAAATAGCAAGAAAAATAATAAAATAAAAAAGATTCAAAAAATAAAAATAAAAAATTTTGAACTTTATAAAAATTTGTAAAATATAAATAAAAATAAATGGAAAAATAAATTAAGATAAAATATTAATATGGAAGAAAAAATTAAATAAAATACCAAAAAAGCAAAAAATAAAAAAGTAAGATATTAAAAAATTAGCGAATAAAAAAATACAAAAGACAAAATGAATAAAAATTTCGAATACAAAATAGAAAAAACTTTTAGTTCAGAATATACAAAGAAAAACAACAAAAATATAACAAATATAGGAAAAAGATATAAAGATAAAAAAAATAAAATAAAAGTTAATAAAAAATATAAATAAAAACAAAAAGAAAGTGCACAAAAAAAGTCTAATAATTTAAAAATGCAAATAAGAAATGAAAGGAAATTTGTGAAAAAATAAGAAAAGAATAAAAATGAAAAGACAAAAGATTTGGAATAAAAAAAGAAAAAAGAAATGTAAAAAATTTTAAAACGACGAAAAAATTAAAACAAGTAAAACTGAAAGCATAGGAAAAAAAAAAAAAAAAGCAAAAGAAAGAAAATTTCAAAGGGAAAAAGTTATTGAAAAATTAGAACATAGAACAAAAAAAAAAATGAAAATGAAAAAATAAAAAAGATTCAAAAAATAGAAATAAAAAATTTTAAATTTTATAAAATTTTTTAAAAATATGAATAAAAAACAAATAAAAAATAGTAATATAAAAGAAAAAAAATAAATAAAATACCAAAAAATGGAAAAAGATAAAAAAGTAAGAAAATAAAAAATTAGCAAATGAAAAGAATATAAAAAGACAAAACGAATAAGAATTTGACATATAAAATAGAAAAAACTTTTAGTTTAAAGAAAAAAATAAAATAAAAACAAAAGGAAGTGCACAAAAAAAGAAGTTTGAGGTTTTAAAATTGTAAAGAAGAAATAAAAAAAAAAAAGTGTGAAAAAAAAGCAAGAAAAAAATAGAGAATTTTAATAGAAAGAAAAAAATGAAAGTAAATCAACAAATAAGTTAAAAGAAAAAGAGAAAAAGGATTAATGAAAAATTATAAAAATATATACAACAAATAAAGGAAAAAGATATAAAATACGAAAGATGAAAAATAAAATAAAAGTTAATAAAAAATATAAATAAAAATAAAAGAATGTGCACAAAAAAAGAAGTTTGAGGTTTTAAAATTATAAAGAAGAAATAAAAAAAAAAGTGCAAAGAAAAAGATTTAAGAAAAAGCAAGAAAAAAATAAAAAATGAAAATACAAAATATATAAAATAAAAATTGAGAAAAAAAAATGAGAGAAATAAGAAAAAAAATAAAAAATGAAGAGGCAAAAATATGAAATAAAACAAGAAGAAAAAAAAATTTATAGAAAATTTTAAAACGAGAAAAAGTTAATGAAAAATTATAAAAATGCAACAAAAAATAACCGAGAATGATAAAATAAAAAAAGAAAAGAAAAATAAAAAATTTCAAAACTTAATAAAAATTTATGAAACTATAAAAAAAGAAAGAAATAAAAAAATAAAAAGAAAAAAAATTAAAGCAAAAGAAAAAAGAAAAAAAAACAAAAAATAAAAAAAGTAAGAAAATAAAAAAGGACAAAAATTGAAGAAAAATTTCAAAAATGAAATGGAATGACAAAATGAAAAAAAATTAGTTTAAAAAGGAACAAAAAATTGAAAAACATATAAGACCTAATAATAAAACAATATAAAAAGTGCGACAAAAAATTAAAAAAGAGAAAATTTAATGCAAAATAAAAAAAGTATGAGAATTTAAAAACGCAAATAAGAAATGAAAGGAAATTTGTGAAAAAAAAAAGGAATAAAAATGAAAAGACAAAAGATTTGGAATAAAAAACAGAAAAATAAAAATTTTTAAAATAACGAAAAAATTAAAACGAGTAAAAATGAAAGCATATGAAAAAAAAGTAAAAAGAAGGAAAATTTTGAAGGGAAAAAGTTATTAAAAAATTACAAAGTAGGACAAAAATAGCAAGAAAAATAATAAAATAAAAAAGATTCAAAAAATAAAAATAAAAAATTTTGAACTTTATAAAAATTTGTAAAATATAAATAAAAATAAATGGAAAAATAAATTAAGATAAAATATTAATATGGAAGAAAAAATTAAATAAAATACCAAAAAAGCAAAAAATAAAAAAGTAAGATATTAAAAAATTAGCGAATAAAAAAATACAAAAGACAAAATGAATAAAAATTTCGAATACAAAATAGAAAAAACTTTTAGTTCAGAATATACAAAGAAAAACAACAAAAATATAACAAATATAGGAAAAAGATATAAAGATAAAAAAAATAAAATAAAAGTTAATAAAAAATATAAATAAAAACAAAAAGAAAGTGCACAAAAAAAGTCTAATAATTTAAAAATGCAAATAAGAAATGAAAGGAAATTTGTGAAAAAATAAGAAAAGAATAAAAATGAAAAGACAAAAGATTTGGAATAAAAAAAGAAAAAAGAAATGTAAAAAATTTTAAAACGACGAAAAAATTAAAACAAGTAAAACTGAAAGCATAGGAAAAAAAAAAAAAAAAAGCAAAAGAAAGAAAATTTCAAAGGGAAAAAGTTATTGAAAAATTAGAACATAGAACAAAAAAAAAAATGAAAATGAAAAAATAAAAAAGATTCAAAAAATAGAAATAAAAAATTTTAAATTTTATAAAATTTTTTAAAAATATGAATAAAAAACAAATAAAAAATAGTAATATAAAAGAAAAAAAATAAATAAAATACCAAAAAATGGAAAAAGATAAAAAAGTAAGAAAATAAAAAATTAGCAAATGAAAAGAATATAAAAAGACAAAACGAATAAGAATTTGACATATAAAATAGAAAAAACTTTTAGTTTAAAGAAAAAAATAAAATAAAAACAAAAGGAAGTGCACAAAAAAAGAAGTTTGAGGTTTTAAAATTGTAAAGAAGAAATAAAAAAAAAAAAAGTGTGAAAAAAAAGCAAGAAAAAAATAGAGAATTTTAATAGAAAGAAAAAAATGAAAGTAAATCAACAAATAAGTTAAAAGAAAAAGAGAAAAAGGATTAATGAAAAATTATAAAAATATATACAACAAATAAAGGAAAAAGATATAAAATACGAAAGATGAAAAATAAAATAAAAGTTAATAAAAAATATAAATAAAAATAAAAGAATGTGCACAAAAAAAGAAGTTTGAGGTTTTAAAATTATAAAGAAGAAATAAAAAAAAAAAGTGCAAAGAAAAAGATTTAAGAAAAAGCAAGAAAAAAATAAAAAATGAAAATACAAAATATATAAAATAAAAATTGAGAAAAAAAAATGAGAGAAATAAGAAAAAAAATAAAAAATGAAGAGGCAAAAATATGAAATAAAACAAGAAGAAAAAAAAATTTATAGAAAATTTTAAAACGAGAAAAAGTTAATGAAAAATTATAAAAATGCAACAAAAAATAACCGAGAATGATAAAATAAAAAAAGAAAAGAAAAATAAAAAATTTCAAAACTTAATAAAAATTTATGAAACTATAAAAAAAGAAAGAAATAAAAAAATAAAAAGAAAAAAAATTAAAGCAAAAGAAAAAAGATAAATAAAGCACAAAAAATAAAAAAAGTAAGAAAATAAAAAAGGACAAAAATTGAAGAAAAATTTCAAAAATGAAATGGAATGACAAAATGAAAAAAAATTAGTTTAAAAAGGAACAAAAAATTGAAAAACATATAAGACCTAATAATAAAACAATATAAAAAGTGCGACAAAAAATTAAAAAAGAGAAAATTTAATGCAAAATAAAAAAAGTATGAGAATTTAAAAACGCAAATAAGAAATGAAAGGAAATTTGTGAAAAAAAAAAGGAATAAAAATGAAAAGACAAAAGATTTGGAATAAAAAACAGAAAAATAAAAATTTTTAAAATAACGAAAAAATTAAAACGAGTAAAAATGAAAGCATATGAAAAAAAAGTAAAAAGAAGGAAAATTTTGAAGGGAAAAAGTTATTAAAAAATTACAAAGTAGGACAAAAATAGCAAGAAAAATAATAAAATAAAAAAGATTCAAAAAATAAAAATAAAAAATTTTGAACTTTATAAAAATTTGTAAAATATAAATAAAAATAAATGGAAAAATAAATTAAGATAAAATATTAATATGGAAGAAAAAATTAAATAAAATACCAAAAAAGCAAAAAATAAAAAAGTAAGATATTAAAAAATTAGCGAATAAAAAAATACAAAAGACAAAATGAATAAAAATTTCGAATACAAAATAGAAAAAACTTTTAGTTCAGAATATACAAAGAAAAACAACAAAAATATAACAAATATAGGAAAAAGATATAAAGATAAAAAAAATAAAATAAAAGTTAATAAAAAATATAAATAAAAACAAAAAGAAAGTGCACAAAAAAAGTCTAATAATTTAAAAATGCAAATAAGAAATGAAAGGAAATTTGTGAAAAAATAAGAAAAGAATAAAAATGAAAAGACAAAAGATTTGGAATAAAAAAAGAAAAAAGAAATGTAAAAAATTTTAAAACGACGAAAAAATTAAAACAAGTAAAACTGAAAGCATAGGAAAAAAAAAAAAAAAAAGCAAAAGAAAGAAAATTTCAAAGGGAAAAAGTTATTGAAAAATTAGAACATAGAACAAAAAAAAAAATGAAAATGAAAAAATAAAAAAGATTCAAAAAATAGAAATAAAAAATTTTAAATTTTATAAAATTTTTTAAAAATATGAATAAAAAACAAATAAAAAATAGTAATATAAAAGAAAAAAAATAAATAAAATACCAAAAAATGGAAAAAGATAAAAAAGTAAGAAAATAAAAAATTAGCAAATGAAAAGAATATAAAAAGACAAAACGAATAAGAATTTGACATATAAAATAGAAAAAACTTTTAGTTTAAAGAAAAAAATAAAATAAAAACAAAAGGAAGTGCACAAAAAAAGAAGTTTGAGGTTTTAAAATTGTAAAGAAGAAATAAAAAAAAAAAAAGTGTGAAAAAAAAGCAAGAAAAAAATAGAGAATTTTAATAGAAAGAAAAAAATGAAAGTAAATCAACAAATAAGTTAAAAGAAAAAGAGAAAAAGGATTAATGAAAAATTATAAAAATATATACAACAAATAAAGGAAAAAGATATAAAATACGAAAGATGAAAAATAAAATAAAAGTTAATAAAAAATATAAATAAAAATAAAAGAATGTGCACAAAAAAAGAAGTTTGAGGTTTTAAAATTATAAAGAAGAAATAAAAAAAAAAAGTGCAAAGAAAAAGATTTAAGAAAAAGCAAGAAAAAAATAAAAAATGAAAATACAAAATATATAAAATAAAAATTGAGAAAAAAAAATGAGAGAAATAAGAAAAAAAATAAAAAATGAAGAGGCAAAAATATGAAATAAAACAAGAAGAAAAAAAAATTTATAGAAAATTTTAAAACGAGAAAAAGTTAATGAAAAATTATAAAAATGCAACAAAAAATAACCGAGAATGATAAAATAAAAAAAGAAAAGAAAAATAAAAAATTTCAAAACTTAATAAAAATTTATGAAACTATAAAAAAAGAAAGAAATAAAAAAATAAAAAGAAAAAAAATTAAAGCAAAAGAAAAAAGAAAAAAAAACAAAAAATAAAAAAAGTAAGAAAATAAAAAAGGACAAAAATTGAAGAAAAATTTCAAAAATGAAATGGAATGACAAAATGAAAAAAAATTAGTTTAAAAAGGAACAAAAAATTGAAAAACATATAAGACCTAATAATAAAACAATATAAAAAGTGCGACAAAAAATTAAAAAAGAGAAAATTTAATGCAAAATAAAAAAAGTATGAGAATTTAAAAACGCAAATAAGAAATGAAAGGAAATTTGTGAAAAAAAAAAGGAATAAAAATGAAAAGACAAAAGATTTGGAATAAAAAACAGAAAAATAAAAATTTTTAAAATAACGAAAAAATTAAAACGAGTAAAAATGAAAGCATATGAAAAAAAAGTAAAAAGAAGGAAAATTTTGAAGGGAAAAAGTTATTAAAAAATTACAAAGTAGGACAAAAATAGCAAGAAAAATAATAAAATAAAAAAGATTCAAAAAATAAAAATAAAAAATTTTGAACTTTATAAAAATTTGTAAAATATAAATAAAAATAAATGGAAAAATAAATTAAGATAAAATATTAATATGGAAGAAAAAATTAAATAAAATACCAAAAAAGCAAAAAATAAAAAAGTAAGATATTAAAAAATTAGCGAATAAAAAAATACAAAAGACAAAATGAATAAAAATTTCGAATACAAAATAGAAAAAACTTTTAGTTCAGAATATACAAAGAAAAACAACAAAAATATAACAAATATAGGAAAAAGATATAAAGATAAAAAAAATAAAATAAAAGTTAATAAAAAATATAAATAAAAACAAAAAGAAAGTGCACAAAAAAAGTCTAATAATTTAAAAATGCAAATAAGAAATGAAAGGAAATTTGTGAAAAAATAAGAAAAGAATAAAAATGAAAAGACAAAAGATTTGGAATAAAAAAAGAAAAAAGAAATGTAAAAAATTTTAAAACGACGAAAAAATTAAAACAAGTAAAACTGAAAGCATAGGAAAAAAAAAAAAAAAAAGCAAAAGAAAGAAAATTTCAAAGGGAAAAAGTTATTGAAAAATTAGAACATAGAACAAAAAAAAAATGAAAATGAAAAAATAAAAAAGATTCAAAAAATAGAAATAAAAAATTTTAAATTTTATAAAATTTTTTAAAAATATGAATAAAAAACAAATAAAAAATAGTAATATAAAAGAAAAAAAATAAATAAAATACCAAAAAATGGAAAAAGATAAAAAAGTAAGAAAATAAAAAATTAGCAAATGAAAAGAATATAAAAAGACAAAACGAATAAGAATTTGACATATAAAATAGAAAAAACTTTTAGTTTAAAGAAAAAAATAAAATAAAAACAAAAGGAAGTGCACAAAAAAAGAAGTTTGAGGTTTTAAAATTGTAAAGAAGAAATAAAAAAAAAAAAGTGTGAAAAAAAAGCAAGAAAAAAATAGAGAATTTTAATAGAAAGAAAAAAATGAAAGTAAATCAACAAATAAGTTAAAAGAAAAAGAGAAAAAGGATTAATGAAAAATTATAAAAATATATACAACAAATAAAGGAAAAAGATATAAAATACGAAAGATGAAAAATAAAATAAAAGTTAATAAAAAATATAAATAAAAATAAAAGAATGTGCACAAAAAAAGAAGTTTGAGGTTTTAAAATTATAAAGAAGAAATAAAAAAAAAAGTGCAAAGAAAAAGATTTAAGAAAAAGCAAGAAAAAAATAAAAAATGAAAATACAAAATATATAAAATAAAAATTAAGAAAAAAAAATGAGAGAAATAAGAAAAAAAATAAAAAATGAAGAGGCAAAAATATGAAATAAAACAAGAAGAAAAAAAAATTTATAGAAAATTTTAAAACGAGAAAAAGTTAATGAAAAATTATAAAAATGCAACAAAAAATAACCGAGAATGATAAAATAAAAAAAGAAAAGAAAAATAAAAAATTTCAAAACTTAATAAAAATTTATGAAACTATAAAAAAAGAAAGAAATAAAAAAATAAAAAGAAAAAAAATTAAAGCAAAAGAAAAAAGATAAATAAAGCACAAAAAATAAAAAAAGTAAGAAAATAAAAAAGGACAAAAATTGAAGAAAAATTTCAAAAATGAAATGGAATGACAAAATGAAAAAAAATTAGTTTAAAAAGGAACAAAAAATTGAAAAACATATAAGACCTAATAATAAAACAATATAAAAAGTGCGACAAAAAATTAAAAAAGAGAAAATTTAATGCAAAATAAAAAAAGTATGAGAATTTAAAAACGCAAATAAGAAATGAAAGGAAATTTGTGAAAAAAAAAAGGAATAAAAATGAAAAGACAAAAGATTTGGAATAAAAAACAGAAAAATAAAAATTTTTAAAATAACGAAAAAATTAAAACGAGTAAAAATGAAAGCATATGAAAAAAAAGTAAAAAGAAGGAAAATTTTGAAGGGAAAAAGTTATTAAAAAATTACAAAGTAGGACAAAAATAGCAAGAAAAATAATAAAATAAAAAAGATTCAAAAAATAAAAATAAAAAATTTTGAACTTTATAAAAATTTGTAAAATATAAATAAAAATAAATGGAAAAATAAATTAAGATAAAATATTAATATGGAAGAAAAAATTAAATAAAATACCAAAAAAGCAAAAAATAAAAAAGTAAGATATTAAAAAATTAGCGAATAAAAAAATACAAAAGACAAAATGAATAAAAATTTCGAATACAAAATAGAAAAAACTTTTAGTTCAGAATATACAAAGAAAAACAACAAAAATATAACAAATATAGGAAAAAGATATAAAGATAAAAAAAATAAAATAAAAGTTAATAAAAAATATAAATAAAAACAAAAAGAAAGTGCACAAAAAAAGTCTAATAATTTAAAAATGCAAATAAGAAATGAAAGGAAATTTGTGAAAAAATAAGAAAAGAATAAAAATGAAAAGACAAAAGATTTGGAATAAAAAAAGAAAAAAGAAATGTAAAAAATTTTAAAACGACGAAAAAATTAAAACAAGTAAAACTGAAAGCATAGGAAAAAAAAAAAAAAAAAGCAAAAGAAAGAAAATTTCAAAGGGAAAAAGTTATTGAAAAATTAGAACATAGAACAAAAAAAAAAATGAAAATGAAAAAATAAAAAAGATTCAAAAAATAGAAATAAAAAATTTTAAATTTTATAAAATTTTTTAAAAATATGAATAAAAAACAAATAAAAAATAGTAATATAAAAGAAAAAAAATAAATAAAATACCAAAAAATGGAAAAAGATAAAAAAGTAAGAAAATAAAAAATTAGCAAATGAAAAGAATATAAAAAGACAAAACGAATAAGAATTTGACATATAAAATAGAAAAAACTTTTAGTTTAAAGAAAAAAATAAAATAAAAACAAAAGGAAGTGCACAAAAAAAGAAGTTTGAGGTTTTAAAATTGTAAAGAAGAAATAAAAAAAAAAAAAGTGTGAAAAAAAAGCAAGAAAAAAATAGAGAATTTTAATAGAAAGAAAAAAATGAAAGTAAATCAACAAATAAGTTAAAAGAAAAAGAGAAAAAGGATTAATGAAAAATTATAAAAATATATACAACAAATAAAGGAAAAAGATATAAAATACGAAAGATGAAAAATAAAATAAAAGTTAATAAAAAATATAAATAAAAATAAAAGAATGTGCACAAAAAAAGAAGTTTGAGGTTTTAAAATTATAAAGAAGAAATAAAAAAAAAAAGTGCAAAGAAAAAGATTTAAGAAAAAGCAAGAAAAAAATAAAAAATGAAAATACAAAATATATAAAATAAAAATTGAGAAAAAAAAATGAGAGAAATAAGAAAAAAAATAAAAAATGAAGAGGCAAAAATATGAAATAAAACAAGAAGAAAAAAAAATTTATAGAAAATTTTAAAACGAGAAAAAGTTAATGAAAAATTATAAAAATGCAACAAAAAATAACCGAGAATGATAAAATAAAAAAAGAAAAGAAAAATAAAAAATTTCAAAACTTAATAAAAATTTATGAAACTATAAAAAAAGAAAGAAATAAAAAAATAAAAAGAAAAAAAATTAAAGCAAAAGAAAAAAGATAAATAAAGCACAAAAAAAGAAAAAAAAACAAAAAATAAAAAAAGTAAGAAAATAAAAAAGGACAAAAATTGAAGAAAAATTTCAAAAATGAAATGGAATGACAAAATGAAAAAAAATTAGTTTAAAAAGGAACAAAAAATTGAAAAACATATAAGACCTAATAATAAAACAATATAAAAAGTGCGACAAAAAATTAAAAAAGAGAAAATTTAATGCAAAATAAAAAAAGTATGAGAATTTAAAAACGCAAATAAGAAATGAAAGGAAATTTGTGAAAAAAAAAAGGAATAAAAATGAAAAGACAAAAGATTTGGAATAAAAAACAGAAAAATAAAAATTTTTAAAATAACGAAAAAATTAAAACGAGTAAAAATGAAAGCATATGAAAAAAAAGTAAAAAGAAGGAAAATTTTGAAGGGAAAAAGTTATTAAAAAATTACAAAGTAGGACAAAAATAGCAAGAAAAATAATAAAATAAAAAAGATTCAAAAAATAAAAATAAAAAATTTTGAACTTTATAAAAATTTGTAAAATATAAATAAAAATAAATGGAAAAATAAATTAAGATAAAATATTAATATGGAAGAAAAAATTAAATAAAATACCAAAAAAGCAAAAAATAAAAAAGTAAGATATTAAAAAATTAGCGAATAAAAAAATACAAAAGACAAAATGAATAAAAATTTCGAATACAAAATAGAAAAAACTTTTAGTTCAGAATATACAAAGAAAAACAACAAAAATATAACAAATATAGGAAAAAGATATAAAGATAAAAAAAATAAAATAAAAGTTAATAAAAAATATAAATAAAAACAAAAAGAAAGTGCACAAAAAAAGTCTAATAATTTAAAAATGCAAATAAGAAATGAAAGGAAATTTGTGAAAAAATAAGAAAAGAATAAAAATGAAAAGACAAAAGATTTGGAATAAAAAAAGAAAAAAGAAATGTAAAAAATTTTAAAACGACGAAAAAATTAAAACAAGTAAAACTGAAAGCATAGGAAAAAAAAAAAAAAAAAGCAAAAGAAAGAAAATTTCAAAGGGAAAAAGTTATTGAAAAATTAGAACATAGAACAAAAAAAAAAATGAAAATGAAAAAATAAAAAAGATTCAAAAAATAGAAATAAAAAATTTTAAATTTTATAAAATTTTTTAAAAATATGAATAAAAAACAAATAAAAAATAGTAATATAAAAGAAAAAAAATAAATAAAATACCAAAAAATGGAAAAAGATAAAAAAGTAAGAAAATAAAAAATTAGCAAATGAAAAGAATATAAAAAGACAAAACGAATAAGAATTTGACATATAAAATAGAAAAAACTTTTAGTTTAAAGAAAAAAATAAAATAAAAACAAAAGGAAGTGCACAAAAAAAGAAGTTTGAGGTTTTAAAATTGTAAAGAAGAAATAAAAAAAAAAAAAGTGTGAAAAAAAAGCAAGAAAAAAATAGAGAATTTTAATAGAAAGAAAAAAATGAAAGTAAATCAACAAATAAGTTAAAAGAAAAAGAGAAAAAGGATTAATGAAAAATTATAAAAATATATACAACAAATAAAGGAAAAAGATATAAAATACGAAAGATGAAAAATAAAATAAAAGTTAATAAAAAATATAAATAAAAATAAAAGAATGTGCACAAAAAAAGAAGTTTGAGGTTTTAAAATTATAAAGAAGAAATAAAAAAAAAAAGTGCAAAGAAAAAGATTTAAGAAAAAGCAAGAAAAAAATAAAAAATGAAAATACAAAATATATAAAATAAAAATTGAGAAAAAAAAATGAGAGAAATAAGAAAAAAAATAAAAAATGAAGAGGCAAAAATATGAAATAAAACAAGAAGAAAAAAAAATTTATAGAAAATTTTAAAACGAGAAAAAGTTAATGAAAAATTATAAAAATGCAACAAAAAATAACCGAGAATGATAAAATAAAAAAAGAAAAGAAAAATAAAAAATTTCAAAACTTAATAAAAATTTATGAAACTATAAAAAAAGAAAGAAATAAAAAAATAAAAAGAAAAAAAATTAAAGCAAAAGAAAAAAGATAAATAAAGCACAAAAAAAGAAAAAAAAACAAAAAATAAAAAAAGTAAGAAAATAAAAAAGGACAAAAATTGAAGAAAAATTTCAAAAATGAAATGGAATGACAAAATGAAAAAAAATTAGTTTAAAAAGGAACAAAAAATTGAAAAACATATAAGACCTAATAATAAAACAATATAAAAAGTGCGACAAAAAATTAAAAAAGAGAAAATTTAATGCAAAATAAAAAAAGTATGAGAATTTAAAAACGCAAATAAGAAATGAAAGGAAATTTGTGAAAAAAAAAAGGAATAAAAATGAAAAGACAAAAGATTTGGAATAAAAAACAGAAAAATAAAAATTTTTAAAATAACGAAAAAATTAAAACGAGTAAAAATGAAAGCATATGAAAAAAAAGTAAAAAGAAGGAAAATTTTGAAGGGAAAAAGTTATTAAAAAATTACAAAGTAGGACAAAAATAGCAAGAAAAATAATAAAATAAAAAAGATTCAAAAAATAAAAATAAAAAATTTTGAACTTTATAAAAATTTGTAAAATATAAATAAAAATAAATGGAAAAATAAATTAAGATAAAATATTAATATGGAAGAAAAAATTAAATAAAATACCAAAAAAGCAAAAAATAAAAAAGTAAGATATTAAAAAATTAGCGAATAAAAAAATACAAAAGACAAAATGAATAAAAATTTCGAATACAAAATAGAAAAAACTTTTAGTTCAGAATATACAAAGAAAAACAACAAAAATATAAGAAAAAGCAAGACAAAAAATGAAAATAAAAAATATATAAAATAAAATTTGAGAAAAAAATGAGAAAAAGTAGAAAAAAAAATAAAAAATGAAGAGGCAAAAATATGAAATAAAACAAAAAGAAAAAATTTACAGAAAATTTTAAAACAAAGAAAAAAGTGAACAAAAAAAAAATGAAGAAAAATTTGAAAGGGGAAAAAGTTAATGAAAAATTATAAAAATGCAATAAAAAATAACCGAGAATGATAAAATAAAAAAAGATAGAAAAATAAAAAATTTCAAAACTTAAAAAAATTTATGAAACTATAAAAAAAGAAAGAAATAAAAAATTAAAGCACAAAAAAAGAAAAAAAAATACAACAAAAAATATAAAAAGTAAGAAAATAAAAAAGGACAAAAATTGAAGAAAAATTAGTTTAAAAAGGACAAAAAATTGGATAAGACCTAATAATAAAACAATATAAAAAGTCAGACAAAAAATTAAAAAAGAGAAAAGTTAATGCAAAATAATAAAAAAAAAGCATGAGAACTTAAAAACGCAAATAAGAAATGAAAGGAAATTTGCGAAAAAAAAAAAGAAGAAAAGAATAAAAACGAAAAGACAAAAGATTTGGAATAAAAGACAGAAAAATAAAAATTTTTAAAATAACGAAAAAATTAAAACAAGTAAAAATGAACGCATATGAAAAAAAGCAAAAAGAAGGAAAATTTTGAAGGGAAAAAGTTATTAAAAATTTACAAAGTAGGACAAAAATAGCAAGAAAAATAAAAAAATAAAAGAGATTGAAAAAATAAAAATAAAAAATTTTGAACTTTATAAAATTTTTTTGAAATATAAATAAAAATAAATGGAAAAACAAATTAAGATAAAATGTTAATATAGAAGAAAAAAATTAAATAAAATACGAAAAAAGCAAAAAATAAAAAAGTAAGATATTAAAAAATTAGCGAATAAAAAAATAGAAAAGACAAAATGAATAAAAATTTCAAATACAGAATAGAAAAAACTTTTAGTTCAGAATATACAAAGAAAAAGAAAAAAAATATAACAAATATAGGAAAAAGATATAAAAAATCAAAGATGAAAAATAAAATAAAAGTTAATAAGAAATATAAATAAAAACAAAAGAAAGTGCGCAAAAAAAGTCTAACAATTTAAAAATGCAAATAAGAAATGAAAGGAAATTTGTGAAAAAATAAGAAAAGACAAAAGATTTGGAATAAAAAAAGAAAAAAGAAATATAAAAAATTTTAAAACGACGAAAAAATGAAAAGAAGTAAAACTGAAAGCATGTGAGAAAAAAAAAAAAGCAAAAAGAAAGAAAATTTGGAAGGGAAAAAGTTATTGAAAAATTACAACATAGAACAAAAAAAATGAAAATGAAAAAATAAAAAAGATTCAAAAAATAAAAATTTTAAATTTTATAAAAACAAATAAAAAATAGTAATACAAAAGAAAATATTAAATAAAATACCAAAAATGGAAAAAAATAAAAAAAAAATAAAAAGACAGAATGAATAAAAATTTGAAATAGAAAATAGAAAAAACTTTTAGTTTAAAGAAAAAAATAAAATAAAAGTTAATAAAAAATATAAATAAAAACAAAAGGAAGTGCACAAAAAAAGAAGTTTGAGGTTTTAAAATTGTAAAGAAGAAATAAAAAAAAAGTGCGAACAAAAAGGTATAAGAAAAAGCAAGAAAAAAATAGAGAATTTTAATAGAAAGAAAAAAAAAGAAAGTAAATCAACAAATAAGTTAAAAGAAAAAGAAAAAAAGGATTAGTGAAAAATTATAAAAATATATATAACAAATAAAGGAAAAAGATATAAAATACGAAAGATGAAAAATAAAATAAAAGTTAATAAAAAATATAAATAAAAATAAAAGAATGTACACAAAAAAAGAAGTTTGAGGTTTTAAAATTATAAAGAAGAAATAAAAAAAAAGTGCAAACAAAAAGATTTAAGAAAAAGCAAGACAAAAAATGAAAATAAAAAATATATAAAATAAAATTTGAGAAAAAAATGAGAAAAAGTAGAAAAAAAAATAAAAAATGAAGAGGCAAAAATATGAAATAAAACAAAAAGAAAAAATTTACAGAAAATTTTAAAACAAAGAAAAAAGTGAACAAAAAAAAAATGAAGAAAAATTTGAAAGGGGAAAAAGTTAATGAAAAATTATAAAAATGCAATAAAAAATAACCGAGAATGATAAAATAAAAAAAGATAGAAAAATAAAAAATTTCAAAACTTAAAAAAATTTATGAAACTATAAAAAAAGAAAGAAATAAAAAATTAAAGCACAAAAAAAGAAAAAAAAATACAACAAAAAATATAAAAAGTAAGAAAATAAAAAAGGACAAAAATTGAAGAAAAATTAGTTTAAAAAGGACAAAAAATTGGATAAGACCTAATAATAAAACAATATAAAAAGTCAGACAAAAAATTAAAAAAGAGAAAAGTTAATGCAAAATAATAAAAAAAAAGCATGAGAACTTAAAAACGCAAATAAGAAATGAAAGGAAATTTGCGAAAAAAAAAAAGAAGAAAAGAATAAAAACGAAAAGACAAAAGATTTGGAATAAAAGACAGAAAAATAAAAATTTTTAAAATAACGAAAAAATTAAAACAAGTAAAAATGAACGCATATGAAAAAAAGCAAAAAGAAGGAAAATTTTGAAGGGAAAAAGTTATTAAAAATTTACAAAGTAGGACAAAAATAGCAAGAAAAATAAAAAAATAAAAGAGATTGAAAAAATAAAAATAAAAAATTTTGAACTTTATAAAATTTTTTTGAAATATAAATAAAAATAAATGGAAAAACAAATTAAGATAAAATGTTAATATAGAAGAAAAAAATTAAATAAAATACGAAAAAAGCAAAAAATAAAAAAGTAAGATATTAAAAAATTAGCGAATAAAAAAATAGAAAAGACAAAATGAATAAAAATTTCAAATACAGAATAGAAAAAACTTTTAGTTCAGAATATACAAAGAAAAAGAAAAAAAATATAACAAATATAGGAAAAAGATATAAAAAATCAAAGATGAAAAATAAAATAAAAGTTAATAAGAAATATAAATAAAAACAAAAGAAAGTGCGCAAAAAAAGTCTAACAATTTAAAAATGCAAATAAGAAATGAAAGGAAATTTGTGAAAAAATAAGAAAAGACAAAAGATTTGGAATAAAAAAAGAAAAAAGAAATATAAAAAATTTTAAAACGACGAAAAAATGAAAAGAAGTAAAACTGAAAGCATGTGAGAAAAAAAAAAAAGCAAAAAGAAAGAAAATTTGGAAGGGAAAAAGTTATTGAAAAATTACAACATAGAACAAAAAAAATGAAAATGAAAAAATAAAAAAGATTCAAAAAATAAAAATTTTAAATTTTATAAAAACAAATAAAAAATAGTAATACAAAAGAAAATATTAAATAAAATACCAAAAATGGAAAAAAATAAAAAAAAAATAAAAAGACAGAATGAATAAAAATTTGAAATAGAAAATAGAAAAAACTTTTAGTTTAAAGAAAAAAATAAAATAAAAGTTAATAAAAAATATAAATAAAAACAAAAGGAAGTGCACAAAAAAAGAAGTTTGAGGTTTTAAAATTGTAAAGAAGAAATAAAAAAAAAGTGCGAACAAAAAGGTATAAGAAAAAGCAAGAAAAAAATAGAGAATTTTAATAGAAAGAAAAAAAAAGAAAGTAAATCAACAAATAAGTTAAAAGAAAAAGAAAAAAAGGATTAGTGAAAAATTATAAAAATATATATAACAAATAAAGGAAAAAGATATAAAATACGAAAGATGAAAAATAAAATAAAAGTTAATAAAAAATATAAATAAAAATAAAAGAATGTACACAAAAAAAGAAGTTTGAGGTTTTAAAATTATAAAGAAGAAATAAAAAAAAAGTGCAAACAAAAAGATTTAAGAAAAAGCAAGACAAAAAATGAAAATAAAAAATATATAAAATAAAATTTGAGAAAAAAATGAGAAAAAGTAGAAAAAAAAATAAAAAATGAAGAGGCAAAAATATGAAATAAAACAAAAAGAAAAAATTTACAGAAAATTTTAAAACAAAGAAAAAAGTGAACAAAAAAAAAATGAAGAAAAATTTGAAAGGGGAAAAAGTTAATGAAAAATTATAAAAATGCAATAAAAAATAACCGAGAATGATAAAATAAAAAAAGATAGAAAAATAAAAAATTTCAAAACTTAAAAAAATTTATGAAACTATAAAAAAAGAAAGAAATAAAAAATTAAAGCACAAAAAAAGAAAAAAAAATACAACAAAAAATATAAAAAGTAAGAAAATAAAAAAGGACAAAAATTGAAGAAAAATTAGTTTAAAAAGGACAAAAAATTGGATAAGACCTAATAATAAAACAATATAAAAAGTCAGACAAAAAATTAAAAAAGAGAAAAGTTAATGCAAAATAATAAAAAAAAAGCATGAGAACTTAAAAACGCAAATAAGAAATGAAAGGAAATTTGCGAAAAAAAAAAAGAAGAAAAGAATAAAAACGAAAAGACAAAAGATTTGGAATAAAAGACAGAAAAATAAAAATTTTTAAAATAACGAAAAAATTAAAACAAGTAAAAATGAACGCATATGAAAAAAAGCAAAAAGAAGGAAAATTTTGAAGGGAAAAAGTTATTAAAAATTTACAAAGTAGGACAAAAATAGCAAGAAAAATAAAAAAATAAAAGAGATTGAAAAAATAAAAATAAAAAATTTTGAACTTTATAAAATTTTTTTGAAATATAAATAAAAATAAATGGAAAAACAAATTAAGATAAAATGTTAATATAGAAGAAAAAAATTAAATAAAATACGAAAAAAGCAAAAAATAAAAAAGTAAGATATTAAAAAATTAGCGAATAAAAAAATAGAAAAGACAAAATGAATAAAAATTTCAAATACAGAATAGAAAAAACTTTTAGTTCAGAATATACAAAGAAAAAGAAAAAAAATATAACAAATATAGGAAAAAGATATAAAAAATCAAAGATGAAAAATAAAATAAAAGTTAATAAGAAATATAAATAAAAACAAAAGAAAGTGCGCAAAAAAAGTCTAACAATTTAAAAATGCAAATAAGAAATGAAAGGAAATTTGTGAAAAAATAAGAAAAGACAAAAGATTTGGAATAAAAAAAGAAAAAAGAAATATAAAAAATTTTAAAACGACGAAAAAATGAAAAGAAGTAAAACTGAAAGCATGTGAGAAAAAAAAAAAAGCAAAAAGAAAGAAAATTTGGAAGGGAAAAAGTTATTGAAAAATTACAACATAGAACAAAAAAAATGAAAATGAAAAAATAAAAAAGATTCAAAAAATAAAAATTTTAAATTTTATAAAAACAAATAAAAAATAGTAATACAAAAGAAAATATTAAATAAAATACCAAAAATGGAAAAAAATAAAAAAAAAATAAAAAGACAGAATGAATAAAAATTTGAAATAGAAAATAGAAAAAACTTTTAGTTTAAAGAAAAAAATAAAATAAAAGTTAATAAAAAATATAAATAAAAACAAAAGGAAGTGCACAAAAAAAGAAGTTTGAGGTTTTAAAATTGTAAAGAAGAAATAAAAAAAAAGTGCGAACAAAAAGGTATAAGAAAAAGCAAGAAAAAAATAGAGAATTTTAATAGAAAGAAAAAAAAAGAAAGTAAATCAACAAATAAGTTAAAAGAAAAAGAAAAAAAGGATTAGTGAAAAATTATAAAAATATATATAACAAATAAAGGAAAAAGATATAAAATACGAAAGATGAAAAATAAAATAAAAGTTAATAAAAAATATAAATAAAAATAAAAGAATGTACACAAAAAAAGAAGTTTGAGGTTTTAAAATTATAAAGAAGAAATAAAAAAAAAGTGCAAACAAAAAGATTTAAGAAAAAGCAAGACAAAAAATGAAAATAAAAAATATATAAAATAAAATTTGAGAAAAAAATGAGAAAAAGTAGAAAAAAAAATAAAAAATGAAGAGGCAAAAATATGAAATAAAACAAAAAGAAAAAATTTACAGAAAATTTTAAAACAAAGAAAAAAGTGAACAAAAAAAAAATGAAGAAAAATTTGAAAGGGGAAAAAGTTAATGAAAAATTATAAAAATGCAATAAAAAATAACCGAGAATGATAAAATAAAAAAAGATAGAAAAATAAAAAATTTCAAAACTTAAAAAAATTTATGAAACTATAAAAAAAGAAAGAAATAAAAAATAAAAATAAAATAAGAAAAAAAATTAAAGCACAAAAAAAGAAAAAAAAATACAACAAAAAATATAAAAAGTAAGAAAATAAAAAAGGACAAAAATTGAAGAAAAATTAGTTTAAAAAGGACAAAAAATTGGAAAACATATAAGACCTAATAATAAAACAATATAAAAAGTCAGACAAAAAATTAAAAAAGAGAAAAGTTAATGCAAAATAAAAAAAAAAGCATGAGAATTTAAAAACGCAAATAAGAAATGAAAGGAAATTTGTGAAAAAAAAAAAGAAAAGAATAAAAACGAAAAGACAAAAATTTGGAATAAAAGACAGAAAAATAAAAATTTTTAAAATAACGAAAAAATTAAAACAAGTAAAAATGAACGCATATGTAAAAAAGCAAAAAGAAGGAAAATTTTGAAGGGAAAAAGTTATTAAAAAATTACAAAGTAGGACAAAAATAGCAAGAAAAATAAAAAAAAAAAAAAATTTTGAACTTTATAAAAATTTTTTGAAATATAAATAAAAATAAATGGAAAAACAAATTAAGATAAAATGTTAATATAGAAGAAAAAAATTAAATAAAATACCAAAAAAGCAAAAAATAAAAAAGTAAGATATTAAAAAATTAGCGAATAAAAAAATAGAAAAGACAAAATGAATAAAAATTTCAAATACAGAATAGAAAAAACTTTTAGTTCAGAATATACAAAGAAAAACAAAAAAATATAAAAAATCAAAGATAAAAAATAAAATAAAAGTTAATAAGAAATATAAATAAAAACAAAAGAAAGTGCGCAAAAAAAGTCTAATAATTTAAAAATGCAAATAAGAAATGAAAGGAAATTTGTGAAAAAATAAGAAAAGACAAAAGATTTGGAATAAAAAAAGAAAAAAGAAATATAAAAAATTTTAAAACGACGAAAAAATGAAAAGAAGTAAAACTGAAAGCATGTGAGAAAAAAAAAGCAAAAAGAAAGAAAATTTGGAAGGAAAAAAAGTTTTTGAAAAATTACAACATAGAACAAAAAAAATGAAAATGAAAAAATAAAAAAGATTCAAAAAAATAAAAATTTTAAATTTTATAAAAACAAATAAAAAATAGTAATATAAAAGAAAAAATTAAATAAAATACCAAAAATGGAAAAAAATAAAAAAAATATAAAAAGACAGAATGAATAAAAATTTGAAATAGAAAATAGAAAAAACTTTTAGTTTAAAGAAAAAAATAAAATAAAAGTTAATAAAAAATATAAATAAAAACAAAAAGAAGTGCACAAAAAAAGAAGTTTGAGTTTTTAAAATTGTAAAGAAGAAATAAAAAAAAAGTGCGAACAAAAAGGTATAAGAAAAAGCAAGAAAAAAATAGAGAATTTTAATAGAAAGAAAAAAAAAGAAAGTAAATCAACAAATAAGTTAAAAGAAAAAGAAAAAAAGGATTAGTGAAAAATTATAAAAATATATATAACAAATAAAGGAAAAAGATATAAAATACGAAAGATGAAAAATAAAATAAAAATTAATAAAAAATATAAATAAAAATAAAAGAATGTACACAAAAAAAGAAGTTTGAGGTTTTAAAATTATAAAGAAGAAATAAAAAAAAAAGTGCAAACAAAAAGATTTAAGAAAAAGCAAGACAAAAAATGAAAATACAAAATATATAAAATAAAATTTGAGAAAAAAATGAGAAAAAGTAGAAAAAAAATAAAAAATGAAGAGGCAAAAATATGAAATAAAACAAAAAGAAAAATTTTAAAGAAAATTTTAAAACAAAGAAAAAAGTGAACAAAAAAACAATGAAGAAAAATTTGAAAGGGGAAAAAGTTAATGAAAAATTATAAAAATGCAATAAAAAATAACCGAGAATGATAAAATAAAAAAAGATAGAAAAATAAAAATTTTCAAAAGTTAATAAAAATTTATGAAACTATAAAAAAAGAAAGAAATAAAAAATAAAAATAAAATAAGAAAAAAAATTAAAGCACAAAAAAGAAAAAAAAATACAACAAAAAATATACAAAGTAACAAAATAAAAAAGGACAAAAAATTGGAAGACATATAAGACCTAATAATAAAACAATATAAAAAGTCAGACAAAAAATTAAAAAAGAGAAAAGTTAATGCAAAATAAAAAAAAAAGCATGAGAATTTAAAAACGCAAATAAGAAATGAAAGGAAATTTGCGAAAAAAAAAAAAGAAAAGAATAAAAACGAAAAGACAAAAATTTGGAATAAAAGACAGAAAAATAAAAATTTTTAAAATAACGAAAAAATTAAAACAAGTAAAAATGAACGCATATGAAAAAAAGCAAAAAGAAGGAGAATTTTGAAGGGAAAAAGTTATTAAAAAATTACAAAGTAGGACAAAAATAGCAAGAAAAATAAAAAAATAAAAAAGATTTAAAAAATAAAAATAAAATATTTTGAACTTTATAAAAATTTTTTGAAATATAAATAAAAATAAATGGAAAAACAAATTAAGATAAAATGTTAATATAGAAGAAAAAAATTAAATAAAATACGAAAAAAGCAAAAAATAAAAAAGTAAGATATTAAAAAATTAGCGAATAAAAAAATAGAAAAGACAAAATGAATAAAAATTTCAAATACAGAATAGAAAAAACTTTTAGTTCAGAATATACAAAGAAAAACAAAAAAATATAAAAAATCAAAGATAAAAAATAAAATAAAAGTTAATAAGAAATATAAATAAAAACAAAAGAAAGTGCGCAAAAAAAGTCTAATAATTTAAAAATGCAAATAAGAAATGAAAGGAAATTTGTGAAAAAATAAGAAAAGACAAAAGATTTGGAATAAAAAAAGAAAAAAGAAATATAAAAAATTTTAAAACGACGAAAAAATGAAAACAAGTAAAACTGAAAGCATGTGAGAAAAAAAAAGCAAAAAGAAAGAAAATTTGGAAGGAAAAAAAGTTATTGAAAAATTACAACATAGAACAAAAAAAATGAAAATGAAAAAATAAAAAAAATTCAAAAAATAAAAATTTTAAATTTTATAAAAACAAATAAAAAATAGTAATATAAAAGAAAAAATTAAATTAAATACCAAAAATGGAAGAAAATAAAAAAAATATAAAAAGACAGAATGAATAAAAATTTAAATAGAAAATAGAAAAAACTTTTAGTTTAAAGAAAAAAATAAAATAAAAGTTAATAAAAAATATAAATAAAAACAAAAAGAAGTGCACAAAAAAAGAAGTTTGAGGTTTTAAAATTGTAAAGAAGAAATAAAAAAAAAGTGCGAACAAAAAGGTATAAGAAAAAGCAAGTAAAAAATAGAGAATTTTAATAGAAAGAAAAAAAAAGAAAGTAAATCAACAAATAAGTTAAAAGAAAAAGAAAAAAAGGATTAGTGAAAAATTATAAAAATATATATAACAAATAAAGGAAAAAGATATAAAATACGAAAGATGAAAAATAAAATAAAAGTTAATAAAAAATATAAATAAAAATAAAAGAATGTACACAAAAAAAGAAGTTTGAGGTTTTAAAATTATAAAGAAGAAATAAAAAAAAAGTGCAAACAAAAAGATTTAAGAAAAAGCAAGACAAAAAATGAAAATAAAAAATATATAAAATAAAATTTGAGAAAAAAATGAGAAAAAGTAGAAAAAAAATAAAAAATGAAGAGGCAAAAATATGAAATAAAACAAAAAGAAAAAATTTACAGAAAATTTTAAAACAAAGAAAAAAGTGAACAAAAAAAAAATGAAGAAAAATTTGAAAGGGGAAAAAGTTAATGAAAAATTATAAAAATGCAATAAAAAATAACCGAGAATGATAAAATAAAAAAAGATAGAAAAATAAAAAATTTCAAAACTTAAAAAAATTTATGAAACTATAAAAAAAGAAAGAAATAAAAAATAAAAATAAAATAAGAAAAAAAATTAAAGCACAAAAAAAGAAAAAAAAATACAACAAAAAATATAAAAAGTAAGAAAATAAAAAAGGACAAAAATTGAAGAAAAATTAGTTTAAAAAGGACAAAAAATTGGAAAACATATAAGACCTAATAATAAAACAATATAAAAAGTCATACAAAAAATTAAAAAAGAGAAAAGTTAATGCAAAATAAAAAAAAAGCATGAGAATTTAAAAACGCAAATAAGAAATGAAAGGAAATTTGCGAAAAAAAAAGAAAAGAAAAGAATAAAAACAAAAAGACAAAAGATTTGGAATAAAAGACAGAAAAATAAAAATTTTTAAAATAACGAGAAAATTAAAACAAGTAAAAATGAACGCATATGAAAAAAAGCAAAAAGAAGGAAAATTTTGAAGGAAAAAAGTTATTAAAAAATTACAGAGTAGGACAAAAATAGCAAGAAAAATAAAAAAATAAAAAAGTTTGAAAAAATAAAAATAAAAAATTTTGAACTTTATAAAATTTTTTTGAAATATAAATAAAAATAAATGGAAAAACAAATTAAGATAAAATGTTAATATAGAAGAAAAAAATTAAATAAAATACCAAAAAAGCAAAAAATAAAAAAGTAAGATATTAAAAAATTAGCGAATAAAAAAATAGAAAAGACAAAATGAATAAAAATTTCAAATACAGAATAAAAAAAACTTTTAGTTCAGAATATACAAAGAAAAACAAAAAAAAATATAACAAATATAAGGAAAAGATATAAAAAATCAAAGATGAAAAATAAAATAAAAGTTAATAAGAAATATAAATAAAAACAAAAGAAAGTGCGCAAAAAAAGTCTAATAATTTAAAAATGCAAATAAGAAATGAAAGGAAATTTGTGAAAAAATAAGAAAAGACAAAAGATTTGGAATAAAAAAAGAAAAAAGAAATATAAAAATTTTTAAAAACGACGAAAAAATGAAAACAAGTAAAACTGAAAGCATGTGAGAAAAAAAAAGCAAAAAGAAAGAAAATTTGGAAGGGAAAAAGTTATTGAAAAATTACAACATAGAACAAAAAAAATGAAAATGAAAAAATAAAAAAGATTCAAAAAATAAAAATTTTAAATTTTATAAAAACAAATAAAAAATAGTAATATAAAAGAAAAAATTAAATAAAATACCAAAAATGGAAAAAAATAAAAAAAATATAAAAAGACAGAATGAATAAAAATTTGAAATAGAAAATAGAAAAAACTTTTAGTTTAAAGAAAAAATAAAATAAAAGTTAATAAAAAATATAAATAAAAACAAAAGGAAGTGCACAAAAAAAGAAGTTTGAGGTTTTAAAATTGTAAAGAAGAAATAAAAAAAAAGTGCGAACAAAAAGGTATAAGAAAAAGCAAGAAAAAAATAGAGAATTTTAATAGAAAGAAAAAAAAAGAAAGTAAATCAACAAATAAGTTAAAAGAAAAAGAAAAAAAGGATTAGTGAAAAATTATAAAAATATATATAACAAATAAAGGAAAAAGATATAAAATACGAAAGATGAAAAAGAAAATAAAAATTAATAAAAAATATAAATAAAAATAAAAGAATGTACACAAAAAAAGAAGTTTGAGGTTTTAAAATTATAAAGAAGAAATAAAAAAAAAAGTGCAAACAAAAAGATTTAAGAAAAAGCAAGAAAAAAAATGAAAATACAAAATATATAAAATAAAATTTGAGAAAAAAATGAGAAAAAGTAGAAAAAAAATAAAAAATGAAGAGGCAAAAATATGAAATAAAACAAAAAGAAAAATTTTAAAGAAAATTTTAAAACAAAGAAAAAAGTGAACAAAAAAAAAATGAAGAAAAATTTGAAAGGAGAAAAAGTTAATGAAAAATTATAAAAATGCAATAAAAAATAACCGAGAATGATAAAATAAAAAAAGATAGAAAAATAAAAAATTTCAAAACTTAATAAAAATTTATGAAACTATAAAAAAAGAAAGAAATAAAAAATAAAAATAAAATAAGAAAAAAAATTAAAGCACAAAAAAAGAAAAAAAAATACAACAAAAAATATAAAAAGTAAGAAAATAAAAAAGGACAAAAAATTGGAAAACATATAAGACCTAATAATAAAACAATATAAAAAGTCAGACAAAAAATTAAAAAAGAGAAAAGTTAATGCAAAATAAAAAAAAAGCATGAGAATTTAAAAACGCAAATAAGAAATGAAAGGAAATTTGTGAAAAAAAAAAAAAGAAAAGAATAAAAACGAAAAGACAAAAATTTGGAATAAAAGACAGAAAAATAAAAATTTTTAAAATAACGAAAAAATTAAAACAAGTAAAAATGAACGCATATGAAAAAAAGCAAAAAGAAGGAAAATTTTGAAGGGAAAAAGTTATTAAAAAATTACAAAGTAGGACAAAAATAGCAAGAAAAATAAAAAAAAAAAATTTTTGAACTTTATAAAAATTTTTTGAAATATAAATAAAAATAAATGGAAAAACAAATTAAGATAAAATGTTAATATAGAAGAAAAAAATTAAATAAAATACCAAAAAAGAAAAAAATAAAAAAGTAAGATATTAAAAAATTAGCGAATAAAAAAATAGAAAAGACAAAATGAATAAAAATTTCAAATACAGAATAGAAAAAACTTTTAGTTCAGAATATACAAAGAAAAACAAAAAAAATATAAAAAATCAAAGATAAAAAATAAAATAAAAGTTAATAAGAAATATAAATAAAAACAAAAGAAAGTGCGCAAAAAAAGTCTAATAATTTAAAAATGCAAATAAGAAATGAAAGGAAATTTGTGAAAAAATAAGAAAAGACAAAAGATTTGGAATAAAAAAAGAAAAAAGAAATATAAAAAATTTTAAAACGACGAAAAAATGAAAACAAGTAAAACTGAAAGCATGTGAGAAAAAAAAAAGCAAAAAGAAAGAAAATTTGGAAGGGAAAAATTATTGAAAAATTACAACATAGAACAAAAAAATGAAAATGAAAAAATAAAAAAGATTCAAAAAATAAAAATTTTAAATTTTATAAAAACAAATAAAAAATAGTAATATAAAAGAAAAAATTAAATAAAATACCAAAAATGGAAAAAAATAAAAAAAATATAAAAAGACAGAATGAATAAAAATTTGAAATAGAAAATAGAAAAAGCTTTTAGTTTGAAGAAAAAAATAAAATAAAAGTTAATAAAAAATAGAAATAAAAACAAAAGGAAGTGCACAAAAAAAGAAGTTTGAGGTTTTAAAATTGTAAAGAAGAAATAAAAAAAAAGTGCGAACAAAAAGGTATAAGAAAAAGCAAGAAAAAAATAGAGAATTTTAATAGAAAGAAAAAAAAAGAAAGTAAATCAACAAATAAGTTAAAAGAAAAAGAAAAAAAGGATTAGTGAAAAATTATAAAAATATATATAACAAATAAAGGAAAAAGATATAAAATACGAAAGATGAAAAAGAAAATAAAAGTTAATAAAAAATATATATAAAAATAAAAGAATGTACACAAAAAAAGAAGTTTGAGGTTTTAAAATTATAAAGAAGAAATAAAAAAAAAGTGCAAACAAAAAGATTTAAGAAAAAGCAAGACAAAAAATGAAAATACAAAATATATAAAATAAAATTTGAGAAAAAAATGAGAAAAAGTAGAAAAAAAAAAATGAAGAGGCAAAAATATGAAATAAAACAAAAAGAAAAATTTTAAAGAAAATTTTAAAACAAAGAAAAAAGTGAAAAAAAAAAATGAAGAAAAATTCGAAAGGGGAAAAAGTTAATGAAAAATTATAAAAATGCAATAAAAAATAACCGAGAATGATAAAATAAAAAAAGATAGAAAAATAAAAATTTTCAAAACTTAATAAAAATTTATGAAACTATAAAAAAAGAAAGAAATAAAAAATAAAAATAAAATAAGAAAAAAAATTAAAGCACAAAAAAGAAAAAAAAATACAACAAAAAATATAAAAAGTAAGAAAATAAAAAAGGACAAAAATTGAAGAAAAATTAGTTTAAAAAGGACAAAAAATTGGAAAACATATAAGACCTAATAATAAAACAATATAAAAAGTCAGACAAAAAATTAAAAAAGAGAAAAGTTAATGCAAAATAAAAAAAAAGCATGAGAATTTAAAAACGCAAATAAGAAATGAAAGGAAATTTGCGAAAAAAAAAAATAGAAAAGAATAAAAACGAAAAGAAAAAAGATTTGGAATAAAAGACAGAAAAATAAAAATTTTTAAAATAACGAAAAAATTTAAACAAGCAAAAATGAACGCATATGAAAAAAAGCAAAAAGAAGCAAAATTTTGAAGGGAAAAAGTTATTAAAAAATTACAAAGTAGGACAAAAATAGCAAGAAAAATAAAAAAATAAAAAAGATTGAATAAATAAAAATAAAAAATTTTGAACTTTATAAAAATTTTTTGAAATATAAATAAAAATAAATGGAAAAACATATTAAGATAAAATGTTAATATAGAAGAAAAAAATTAAATAAAATACCAAAAAAGCAAAAAATAAAAAAGTAAGATATTAAAAAATTAGCGAATAAAAAAATAGAAAAGACAAAATGAATAAAAATTTCAAATACAGAATAGAAAAAACTTTTAGTTCAGAATATACAAAGAAAAACAAAAAAAAATATAACAAATATAGGAAAAAGATATAAAAAATCAAAGATGAAAAATAAAATAAAAGTTAATAAGAAATATAAATAAAAACAAAAGAAAGTGCGCAAAAAAAGTCTAATAATTTAAAAATGCAAATAAGAAATGAAAGGAAATTTGTGAAAAAATAAGAAAAGACAAAAGATTTGGAATAAAAAAAGAAAAAAGAAATGTAAAAAGTTTTAAAACGACGAAAAAATGAAAACAAGTAAAACTGAAAGCATGTGAGAAAAAAAAAAAGCAAAAAGAAAGAAAATTTGGAAGGGAAAAAGTTATTGAAAAATTACAACATGGAACAAAAAAAATGAAAACGAAAAAATAAAAAAAATTCAAAAAATAAAAATTTTAAATTTTATAAAAACAAATAAAAATAGTAATATAAAAGAAAAAATTAAATAAAATACCAAAAATGGAAAAAAATAAAAAAAATATAAAAAGACAGAATGAATAAAAATTTGAAATAGAAAATAGAAAAAACTTTTAGTTTAAAGAAAAAAATAAAATAAAAGTTAATAAAAAATAGAAATAAAAACAAAAGGAAGTGCACAAAAAAAGAAGTTTGAGGTTTTAAAATTGTAAAGAAGAAATAAAAAAAAAGTGCGAACAAAAAGGTATAAGAAAAAGCAAGAAAAAAATAGAGAATTTTAATAGAAAGAAAAAAAAAGAAAGTAAATCAACAAATAAGTTAAAAGAAAAAGAAAAAAAGGATTAGTGAAAAATTATAAAAATATATATAACAAATAAAGGAAAAAGATATAAAATACGAAAGATGAAAAATAAAATAAAAGTTAATAAAAAATATAAATAAAAATAAAAGAATGTACAAAAAAAAAGAAGTTTGAGGTTTTAAAATTATAAAGAAGAAATAAAAAAAAAGTGCAAACAAAAAGATTTAAGAAAAAGCAAGACAAAAAATGAAAATACAAAATATATAAAATAAAATTTGAGAAAAAAATGAGAAAAAGTAGAAAAAAAAAAATGAAGAGGCAAAAATATGAAATAAAACAAAAAGAAAAATTTTAAAGAAAATTTTAAAACAAAGAAAAAAGTGAAAAAAAAAAAATGAAGAAAAATTTGAAAGGAGAAAAAGTTAATGAAAAATTATAAAAATGCAATAAAAAATAACCGAGAATGATAAAATAAAAAAAGATAGAAAAATAAAAATTTTCAAAACTTAATAAAAATTTATGAAACTATAAAAAAAGAAAGAAATAAAAAATAAAAATAAAATAAGAAAAAAAATTAAAGCACAAAAAAGAAAAAAAAATACAACAAAAAATATAAAAAGTAAGAAAATAAAAAAGGACAAAAATTGAAGAAAAATTAGTTTAAAAAGGACAAAAAATTGGAAAACATATAAGACCTAATAATAAAACGATATAAAAAGTCAGACAAAAAATTAAAAAAGAGAAAAGTTAATGCAAAATAAAAAAAAAAAAGCATGAGAATTTAAAAACGCAAATAAGAAATGAAAGGAAATTTGCGAAAAAAAAAAAAGAAAAGAATAAAAACGAAAAGAAAAAAGATTTGGAATAAAAGACAGAAAAATAAAAATTTTTAAAATAACGAAAAAATTTAAACAAGCAAAAATGAACGCATATGAAAAAAAGCAAAAAGAAGCAAAATTTTGAAGGGAAAAAGTTATTAAAAAATTACAAAGTAGGACAAAAATAGCAAGAAAAATAAAAAAATAAAAAAGATTGAAAAAATAAAAATAAAAAATTTTGAACTTTATAAAAATTTTTTGAAATATAAATAAAAATAAATGGAAAAACAAATTAAGATAAAATGTTAATATAGAAGAAAAAAATTAAATAAAATACCAAAAAAGCAAAAAATAAAAAAGTAAGATATTAAAAAATTAGCGAATAAAAAAATAGAAAAGACAAAATGAATAAAAATTTCAAATACAGAATAGAAAAAACTTTTAGTTCAGAATATACAAAGAAAAACAAAAAAAATATAACAAATATAGGAAAAAGATATAAAAAATCAAAGATGAAAAATAAAATAAAAGTTAATAAGAAATATAAATAAAAACAAAAGAAAGTGCGCAAAAAAAGTCTAATAATTTAAAAATGCAAATAAGAAATGAAAGGAAATTTGTGAAAAAATAAGAAAAGACAAAAGATTTGGAATAAAAAAAGAAAAAAGAAATATAAAAAGTTTTAAAACGATGAAAAAATGAAAACAAGTAAAACTGAAAGCATGTGAGAAAAAAAAAAAGCAAAAAGAACGAAAATTTGGAAGGGAAAAAGTTATTGAAAAATTACAACATAGAACAAAAAAAATGAAAACGAAAAAATAAAAAAAATTCAAAAAATAAAAATTTTAAATTTTATAAAAACAAATAAAAAATAGTAATATAAAAGAAAAAATTAAATAAAATACCAAAAATGGAAAAAAATAAAAAAAATATAAAAAGACAGAATGAATAAAAATTTGAAATAGAAAATAGAAAAAACTTTTAGTTTAAAGAAAAAAATAAAATAAAAGTTAATAAAAAATAGAAATAAAAACAAAAGGAAGTGCACAAAAAAAGAAGTTTGAGGTTTTAAAATTGTAAAAGAAGAAATAAAAAAAAAGTGCGAACAAAAAGGCATAAGAAAAAGCAAGAAAAAAATAGAGAATTTTAATAGAAAGAAAAAACAAGAAAGTAAATCAACAAATAAGTTAAAAGAAAAAGAAAAAAAGGATTAGTGAAAAATTATAAAAATATATATAACAAATAAAGGAAAAAGATATAAAATACGAAAGATGAAAAATAAAATAAAAGTTAATAAAAAATATAAATAAAAAGAAAAGAATGTACACAAAAAAAGAAGTTTGAGGTTTTAAAATTATAAAGAAGAAATAAAAAAAAAGTGCAAACAAAAAGATTTAAGAAAAAGCAAGACAAAAAATGAAAATACAAAATATATAAAATAAAATTTGAGAAAAAAATGAGAAAAAGTAGAAAAAAAAAAATGAAGAGGCAAAAATATGAAATAAAACAAAAAGAAAAATTTTAAAGAAAATTTTAAAACAAAGAAAAAAGTGAAAAAAAAAAATGAAGAAAAATTTGAAAGGAGAAAAAGTTAATGAAAAATTATAAAAATGCAATAAAAAATAACCGAGAATGATAAAATAAAAAAAGATAGAAAAATAAAAAATTTCAAAACTTAATAAAAATTTATGAAACTATAAAAAAAGAAAGAAATAAAAAATAAAAATAAAATAAGAAAAAAAATTAAAGCACAAAAAAGAAAAAAAAATACAACAAAAAATATAAAAAGTAAGAAAATAAAAAAGGACAAAAATTGAAGAAAAATTAGTTTAAAAAGGACAAAAAATTGGAAAACATATAAGACCTAATAATAAAACGATATAAAAAGTCAGACAAAAAATTAAAAAAGAGAAAAGTTAATGCAAAATAAAAAAAAAAAGCATGAGAATTTAAAAACGCAAATAAGAAATGAAAGGAAATTTGCGAAAAAAAAAAAAGAAAAGAATAAAAACGAAAAGAAAAAAGATTTGGAATAAAAGACAGAAAAATAAAAATTTTTAAAATAACGAAAAAATTTACACAAGCAAAAATGAACGCATATGAAAAAAAGCAAAAAGAAGCAAAATTTTGAAGGGAAAAAGTTATTAAAAAATTACAAAGTAGGACAAAAATAGCAAGAAAAATAAAAAAATAAAAAAGATTGAAAAAATAAAAATAAAAAATTTTGAACTTTATAAAAATTTTTTGAAATATAAATAAAAATAAATGGAAAAACAAATTAAGATAAAATGTTAATATAGAAGAAAAAAATTAAATAAAATACCAAAAAAGAAAAAAATAAAAAAGTAAGATATTAAAAAATTAGCGAATAAAAAAATAGAAAAGACAAAATGAATAAAAATTTCAAATACAGAATAGAAAAAACTTTTAGTTCAGAATATACAAAGAAAAACAAAAAAAATATAACAAATATAGGAAAAAGATATAAAAAATCAAAGATGAAAAATAAAATAAAAGTTAATAAGAAATATAAATAAAAACAAAAGAAAGTGCGCAAAAAAAGTCTAATAATTTAAAAATGCAAATAAGAAATGAAAGGAAATTTGTGAAAAAATAAGAAAAGACAAAAGATTTGGAATAAAAAAAGAAAAAAGAAATATAAAAAATTTTAAAACGACGAAAAAATGAAAACAAGTAAAACTGAAAGCATGTGAGAAAAAAAAAAAAAAAAAGCAAAAAGAAAGAAAATTTGGAAGGGAAAAAGTTATTGAAAAATTACAACATAGAACAAAAAAAATGAAAATGAAAAAATAAAAAAGATTCAAAAAATAAAAATTTTAAATTTTATAAAAACAAATAAAAAATAGTAATATAAAAGAAAAAAATAAATAAAATACCAAAAATGGAAAAAAATAAAAAAAATAAAAAGACAGAATGAATAAAAATTTGAAATAGAAAATAGAAAAAACTTTTAGTTTAAAGAAAAAAATAAAATAAAAGTTAATAAAAAATATAAATAAAAACAAAAGGAAGTGCACAAAAAAAGAAGTTTGAGGTTTTAAAATTGTAAAGAAGAAATAAAAAAAAAGTGCGAACAAAAAGATATAAGAAAAAGCAAGAAAAAAATAGAGAATTTTAATAGAAAGAAAAAAAAAAGAAAGTAAATCAACAAATAAGTTAAAAGAAAAAGAAAAAAAGGATTAGTGAAAAATTATAAAAATATATATAACAAATAAAGGAAAAAGATATAAAATACGAAAGATGAAAAATAAAATAAAAGTTAATAAAAAATATAAATAAAAACAAAAGAATGTACACAAAAAAAGAAGTTTGAGGTTTTAAAATTATAAAGAAGAAATAAAAAAAAAGTGCAAACAAAAAGATTTAAGAAAAAGCAAGACAAAAAATGAAAATACAAAATATATAAAATAAAATTTGAGAAAAAAATGAGAAAAAGTAGAAAAAAAAATAAAAAATGAAGGGGCAAAAATATGAAATAAAACAAAAAGAAAAAATTTACAGAAAATTTTAAAACAAAGAAAAAAGTGAACAAAAAAAAAATGAAGAAAAATTTGAAAGGGGAAAAAGTTAATGAAAAATTATAAAAATGCAATAAAAAATAACCGAGAATGATAAAATAAAAAAAGATAGAAAAATAAAAAATTTCAAAACTTAATAAAAATTTATGAAACTATAAAAATAGAAAGAAATAAAAAATTAAAGCACAAAAAAAGAAAAAAAAATACAACAAAAAATATAAAAAGTAAGAAAATAAAAAAGGACAAAAATTGAAGAAAAATTAGTTTAAAAAGGATAAAAAATTGGATAAGACCTAATAATAAAACAATATAAAAAGTCAGACAAAAAATTAAAAAAGAGAAAAGTTAATGCAAAATAAAAAAAAAAAGCATGAGAACTTAAAAACGCAAATAAGAAATGAAAGGAAATTTGCGAAAAAAAAAAAGAAGAAGAAAAGAATAAAAACGAAAAGACAAAAGATTTGGAATAAAAGACAGAAAAATAAAAATTTTTAAAATAACGAAAAAATAAAAACAAGTAAAAATGAACGCATATGAAAAAAAGCAAAAAGAAGGAAAATTTTGAAGGGGAAAAGTTATTAAAAAATTACAAAGTAGGACAAAAATAGCAAGAAAAATAAAAAAATAAAAAAGATTGAAAAAATAAAAATAAAAAATTTTGAACTTTATAAAATTTTTTTGAAATATAAATAAAAATAAATGGAAAAACAAATTAAGATAAAATGTTAATATAGAAGAAAAAAATTAAATAAAATACCAAAAAAGCAAAATATAAAAAAGTAAGATATTAAAAAATTAGGGAATAAAAAAATAGAAAAGACAAAATGAATAAAAATTTCAAATACAGAATAGAAAAAACTTTTAGTTCAGAATATACAAAGAAAAACAAAAAAAATATAACAAATATAGGAAAAAGATATAAAAAATCAAAGATAAAAAATAAAATAAAAGTTAATAAGAAATATAAATAAAAACAAAAGAAAGTGCGCAAAAAAAGTCTAATAATTTAAAAATGCAAATAAGAAATGAAAGGAAATTTGTGAAAAAATAAGAAAAGACAAAAGATTTGGAATAAAAAAAGAAAAAAGAAATATAAAAAATTTTAAAACGACGAAAAAATGAAAACAAGTAAAACTGAAAGCATGTGAGAAAAAAAAAAAAAAGCGAAAAGAAAGAAAATTTGGAAGGGAAAAAGTTATTGAAAAATTACAACATAGAACAAAAAAAATGAAAATGAAAAAATAAAAAAGATTCAAAAAATAAAAATTTTAAATTTTATAAAAACAAATAAAAAATAGTAATATAAAAGAAAAAATTAAATAAAATACCAAAAATGGAAAAAAATAAAAAAAAATAAAAAGACAGAATGAATAAAAATTTGAAATAGAAAATAGAAAAAACTTTTAGTTTAAAGAAAAAAATAAAATAAAAGTTAATAAAAAATATAAATAAAAACAAAAGGAAGTGCACAAAAAAAAAGTTTGAGGTTTTAAAATTGTAAAGAAGAAATAAAAAAAAAGTGCGAACAAAAAGATATAAGAAAAAGTAAGAAAAAAATAGAGAATTTTAATAGAAAGAAAAAAAAAAGAAAGTAAATCAACAAATAAGTTAAAAGAAAAAGAAAAAAAGGATTAGTGAAAAATTATAAAAATATATATAACAAATAAAGGAAAAAGATATAAAATACGAAAGATGAAAAATAAAATAAAAGTTAATAAAAAATATAAATAAAAACAAAAGAATGTACACAAAAAAAGAAGTTTGAGGTTTTAAAATTATAAAGAAGAAATAAAAAAAAAGTGCAAACAAAAAGATTTAAGAAAAAGCAAGACAAAAAATGAAAATACAAAATATATAAAATAAAATTTGAGAAAAAAATGAGAAAAAGTAGAAAAAAAAAATAAAAAATGAAGAGGCAAAAATATGAAATAAAACAAAAAGAAAAAATTTACAGAAAATTTTAAAACAAAGAAAAAAGTGAACAAAAAAAAAAATGAAGAAAAATTTGAAAGGGGAAAAAGTTAATGAAAAATTATAAAAATGCAATAAAAAATAACCGAGAATGATAAAATAAAAAAAGATAGAAAAATAAAAAATTTCAAAACTTAATAAAAATTTATGAAACTATAAAAAAAGAAAGAAATAAAAAATTAAAGCACAAAAAAAGAAAAAAAAATATAAAAAGTAAGAAAATAAAAAAGGACAAAAATTGAAGAAAAATTAGTTTAAAAAGGACAAAAAATTGGATAAGACCTAATAATAAAACAATATAAAAAGTCAGACAAAAAATTAAAAAAGAGAAAAGTTAATGCAAAATAAAAAAAAAAAGCATGAGAACTTAAAAACGCAAATTAGAAATGAAAGGAAATTTGCGAAAAAAAAAAAAGAAGAAAAGAATAAAAACGAAAAGACAAAAGATTTGGAATAAAAGACAGAAAAATAAAAATTTTTAAAATAACGAAAAAATTAAAACAAGTAAAAATGAACGCATATGAAAAAAAGCAAAAAGAAGGAAAATTTTGAAGGGAAAAAGTTATTAAAAAATTACAAAGTAGGACAAAAATAGCAAGAAAAATAAAAAAATAAAAAAGATTGAAAAAATAAAAATAAAAAATTTTGAACTTTATAAAAATTTTTTGAAATATAAATAAAAATAAATGGAAAAACAAATTAAGATAAAATGTTAATATAGAAGAAAAAAATTAAATAAAATACCAAAAAAGCAAAAAATAAAAAAGTAAGATATTAAAAAATTAGCGAATAAAAAAATAGAAAAGACAAAATGAATAAAAATTTCAAATACAGAATAGAAAAAACTTTTAGTTCAGAATATACAAAGAAAAACAAAAAAAATATAACAAATATAGGAAAAAGATATAAAAAATCAAAGATAAAAAATAAAATAAAAGTTAATAAGAAATATAAATAAAAACAAAAGAAAGTGCGCAAAAAAAGTCTAATAATTTAAAAATGCAAATAAGAAATGAAAGGAAATTTGTGAAAAAATAAGAAAAGACAAAAGATTTGGAATAAAAAAAGAAAAAAGAAATATAAAAAATTTTAAAACGACGAAAAATGAAAACAAGTAAAACTGAAAGCATGTGAGAAAAAAAAAAAAAAAGCAAAAAGAAAGAAAATTTGGAAGGGAAAAAGTTATTGAAAAATTACAACATAGAACAAAAAAAATGAAAATGAAAAAATAAAAAAGATTCAAAAAATAAAAATTTTAAATTTTATAAAAACAAATAAAAAATAGTAATATAAAAGAAAAAATTAAATAAAATACCAAAAATGGAAAAAAATAAAAAAAAAATAAAAAGACAGAATGAATAAAAATTTGAAATAGAAAATAGAAAAAACTTTTAGTTTAAAGAAAAAAATAAAATAAAAGTTAATAAAAAATATAAATAAAAACAAAAGGAAGTGCACAAAAAAAGAAGTTTGAGGTTTTAAAATTGTAAAGAAGAAATAAAAAAAAAGTGCGAACAAAAAGATATAAGAAAAAGCAAGAAAAAAATAGAGAATTTTAATAGAAAGAAAAAAAAAAGAAAGTAAATCAACAAATAAGTTAAAAGAAAAAGAAAAAAAGGATTAGTGAAAAATTATAAAAATATATATAACAAATAAAGGAAAAAGATATAAAATACGAAAGATGAAAAATAAAATAAAAGTTAATAAAAAATATAAATAAAAACAAAAGAATGTACACAAAAAAAGAAGTTTGAGGTTTTAAAATTATAAAGAAGAAATAAAAAAAAAGTGCAAACAAAAAGATTTAAGAAAAAGCAAGACAAAAAATGAAAATACAAAATATATAAAATAAAATTTGAGAAAAAAATGAGAAAAAGTAGAAAAAAAAATAAAAAATGAAGAGGCAAAAATATGAAATAAAAGAAAAAGAAAAAATTTACAGAAAATTTTAAAACAAAGAAAAGAGTGAACAAAAAAAAAAAATGAAGAAAAATTTGAAAGGGGAAAAAGTTAATGAAAAATTATAAAAATGCAATAAAAAATAACCGAGAATGATAAAATAAAAAAAGATAGAAAAATAAAAAATTTCAAAACTTAATAAAAATTTATGAAACTATAAAAAAAGAAAGAAATAAAAAATTAAAGCACAAAAAAAGAAAAAAAAATACAACAAAAAATATAAAAAGTAAGAAAATAAAAAAGGACAAAAATTGAAGAAAAATTAGTTTAAAAAGGACAAAAAAATTGGATAAGACCTAATAATAAAACAATATAAAAAGTCAGACAAAAAATTAAAAAAGAGAAAAGTTAATGCAAAATAAAAAAAAAAAGCATGAGAACTTAAAAACGCAAATAAGAAATGAAAGGAAATTTACGAAAAAAAAAAAGAAGACAAGAATAAAAACGAAAAGACAAAAGATTTGGAATAAAAGACAGAAAAATAAAAATTTTTAAAATAACGAAAAAGTTAAAACAAGTAAAAATGAACGCATATGAAAAAAAGCAAAAAGAAGGAAAATTTTGAAGGGAAAAAGTTATTAAAAAATTACAAAGTAGGACAAAAATAGCAAGAAAAATAAAAAAATAAAAAAGATTGAAAAAATAAAAATAAAAAATTTTGAACTTTATAAAAATTTTTTGAAATATAAATAAAAATAAATGGAAAAACAAATTAAGATAAAATGTTAATATAGAAGAAAAAAATTAAATAAAATACCAAAAAAGCAAAAAATAAAAAAGTAAGATATTAAAAAATTAGCGAATAAAAAAATAGAAAAGACAAAATGAATAAAAATTTCAAATACAGAATAGAAAAAACTTTTAGTTCAGAATATACAAAGAAAAACAAAAAAAATATAACAAATATAGGAAAAAGATATAAAAAATCAAAGATAAAAAATAAAATAAAAGTTAATAAGAAATATAAATAAAAACAAAAGAAAGTGCGCAAAAAAAGTCTAATAATTTAAAAATGCAAATAAGAAATGAAAGGAAATTTGTGAAAAAATAAGAAAAGACAAAAGATTTGGAATAAAAAAAGAAAAAAGAAATATAAAAAATTTTAAAACGACGAAAAAATGAAAACAAGTAAAACTGAAAGCATGTGAGAAAAAAAAAAAAAAAAGCAAAAAGAAAGAAAATTTGGAAGGGAAAAAGTTATTGAAAAATTACAACATAGAACAAAAAAAATGAAAATGAAAAAATAAAAAAGATTCAAAAAATAAAAATTTTAAATTTTATAAAAACAAATAAAAAATAGTAATATAAAAGAAAAAATTAAATAAAATACCAAAAATGGAAAAAAATAAAAAAAAAATAAAAAGACAGAATGAATAAAAATTTGAAATAGAAAATAGAAAAAACTTTTAGTTTAAAGAAAAAAATAAAATAAAAGTTAATAAAAAAATATAAATAAAAACAAAAGGAAGTGCACAAAAAAAGAAGTTTGAGGTTTTAAAACTGTAAAGAAGAAATAAAAAAAAAAGTGCGAACAAAAAGATATAAGAAAAAGCAAGAAAAAAATAGAGAATTTTAATAGAAAGAAAAAAAAAAGAAAGTAAATCAACAAATAAGTTAAAAGAAAAAGAAAAAAAGGATTAGTGAAAAATTATAAAAATATATATAACAAATAAAGGAAAAAGATATAAAATACGAAAGATGAAAAATAAAATAAAAGTTAATAAAAAATATAAATAAAAACAAAAGAATGTACACAAAAAAAGAAGTTTGAGGTTTTAAAATTATAAAGAAGAAATAAAAAAAAAGTGCAAACAAAAAGATTTAAGAAAAAGCAAGACAAAAAATGAAAATACAAAATATATAAAATAAAATTTGAGAAAAAAAATGAGAAAAAGTAGAAAAAAAAAATAAAAAATGAAGAGGCAAAAATATGAAATAAAACAAAAAGAAAAAATTTACAGAAAATTTTAAAACAAAGAAAAAAGTGAACAAAAAAAAAAATGAAGAAAAATTTGAAAGGGGAAAAAGTTAATGAAAAATTATAAAAATGCAATAAAAAATAACCGAGAATGATAAAATAAAAAAAGATAGAAAAATAAAAAATTTCAAAACTTAATAAAAATTTATGAAACTATAAAAAAAGAAAGAAATAAAAAATTAAAGCACAAAAAAAGAAAAAAAAATACAACAAAAAATATAAAAAGTAAGAAAATAAAAAAGGACAAAAATTGAAGAAAAATTAGTTTAAAAAGGACAAAAAATTGGATAAGACCTAATAATAAAACAATATAAAAAGTCAGACAAAAAATTAAAAAAGAGAAAAGTTAATGCAAAATAAAAAAAAAAAGCATGAGAACTTAAAAACGCAAATAAGAAATGAAAGGAAATTTGCGAAAAAAAAAAAGAAGAAAAGAATAAAAACGAAAAGACAAAAGATTTGGAATAAAAGACAGAAAAATAAAAATTTTTAAAATAACGAAAAAATTAAAACAAGTAAAAATGAACGCATATGAAAAAAAGCAAAAAGAAGGAAAATTTTGAAGGGAAAAAGTTATTAAAAAATTACAAAGTAGGACAAAAATAGCAGAAAAATAAAAAAATAAAAAAGATTGAAAAAATAAAAATAAAAAATTTTGAACTTTATAAAAATTTTTTGAAATATAAATAAAAATAAATGGAAAAACAAATTAAGATAAAATGTTAATATAGAAGAAAAAAATTAAATAAAATACCAAAAAAGCAAAAAATAAAAAAGTAAGATATTAAAAAATTAGCGAATAAAAAAATAGAAAAGACAAAATGAATAAAAATTTCAAATACAGAATAGAAAGAACTTTTAGTTTAAAGAAAAAAATAAAATAAAAGTTAATAAAAAATATAAATAAAAACAAAAGGAAGTGCACAAAAAAAGAAGTTTGAGGTTTTAAAACTGTAAAGAAGAAATAAAAAAAAAAGTGCGAACAAAAAGATATAAGAAAAAGCAAGAAAAAAATAGAGAATTTTAATAGAAAGAAAAAAAAAAGAAAGTAAATCAACAAATAAGTTAAAAGAAAAAGAAAAAAAGGATTAGTGAAAAATTATAAAAATATATATAACAAATAAAGGAAAAAGATATAAAATACGAAAGATGAAAAATAAAATAAAAGTTAATAAAAAATATAAATAAAAACAAAAGAATGTACACAAAAAAAGAAGTTTGAGGTTTTAAAATTATAAAGAAGAAATAAAAAAAAAGTGCAAACAAAAAGATTTAAGAAAAAGCAAGACAAAAAATGAAAATACAAAATATATAAAATAAAATTTGAGAAAAAAAATGAGAAAAAGTAGAAAAAAAAAATAAAAAATGAAGAGGCAAAAATATGAAATAAAACAAAAAGAAAAAATTTACAGAAAATTTTAAAACAAAGAAAAAAGTGAACAAAAAAAAAAAATGAAGAAAAATTTGAAAGGGGAAAAAGTTAATGAAAAATTATAAAAATGCAATAAAAAATAACCGAGAATGATAAAATAAAAAAAGATAGAAAAATAAAAAATTTCAAAACTTAATAAAAATTTATGAAACTATAAAAAAAGAAAGAAATAAAAAATTAAAGCACAAAAAAAGAAAAAAAAATACAACAAAAAATATAAAAAGTAAGAAAATAAAAAAGGACAAAAATTGAAGAAAAATTAGTTTAAAAAGGACAAAAAATTGGATAAGACCTAATAATAAAACAATATAAAAAGTCAGACAAAAAATTAAAAAAGAGAAAAGTTAATGCAAAATAAAAAAAAAAAGCATGAGAACTTAAAAACGCAAATAAGAAATGAAAGGAAATTTGCGAAAAAAAAAAGAAGAAAAGAATAAAAACGAAAAGACAACAGATTTGGAATAAAAGACAGAAAAATAAAAATTTTTAAAATAACGAAAAAATTAAAACAAGTAAAAATGAACGCATATGAAAAAAAGCAAAAAGAAGGAAAATTTTGAAGGGAAAAAGTTATTAAAAAATTACAAAGTAGGACAAAAATAGCAAGAAAAATAAAAAAATAAAAAAGATTGAAAAAATAAAAATAAAAAATTTTGAACTTTATAAAAATTTTTTGAAATATAAATAAAAATAAATGGAAAAACAAATTAAGATAAAATGTTAATATAGAAGAAAAAAATTAAATAAAATACCAAAAAAGCAAAAAATAAAAAAGTAAGATATTAAAAAATTAGCGAATAAAAAAATAGAAAAGACAAAATGAATAAAAATTTCAAATACAGAATAGAAAGAACTTTTAGTTTAAAGAAAAAAATAAAATAAAAGTTAATAAAAAATATAAATAAAAACAAAAGGAAGTGCACAAAAAAAGAAGTTTGAGGTTTTAAAACTGTAAAGAAGAAATAAAAAAAAAAGTGCGAACAAAAAGATATAAGAAAAAGCAAGAAAAAAATAGAGAATTTTAATAGAAAGAAAAAAAAAAGAAAGTAAATCAACAAATAAGTTAAAAGAAAAAGAAAAAAAGGATTAGTGAAAAATTATAAAAATATATATAACAAATAAAGGAAAAAGATATAAAATACGAAAGATGAAAAATAAAATAAAAGTTAATAAAAAATATAAATAAAAACAAAAGAATGTACACAAAAAAAGAAGTTTGAGGTTTTAAAATTATAAAGAAGAAATAAAAAAAAAGTGCAAACAAAAAGATTTAAGAAAAAGCAAGACAAAAAATGAAAATACAAAATATATAAAATAAAATTTGAGAAAAAAATGAGAAAAAGTAGAAAAAAAAATAAAAAATGAAGAGGCAAAAATATGAAATAAAACAAAAAGAAAAAATTTACAGAAAATTTTAAAACAAAGAAAAAAGTGAACAAAAAAAAAATGAAGAAAAATTTGAAAGGGGAAAAAGTTAATGAAAAATTATAAAAATGCAATAAAAAATAACCGAGAATGATAAAATAAAAAAAGATAGAAAAATAAAAAATTTCAAAACTTAATAAAAATTTATGAAACTATAAAAAAAGAAAGAAATAAAAAATTAAAGCACAAAAAAAGAAAAAAAAATACAACAAAAAATATAAAAAGTAAGAAAATAAAAAAGGACAAAAATTGAAGAAAAATTAGTTTAAAAAGGACAAAAAATTGGATAAGACCTAATAATAAAACAATATAAAAAGTCAGACAAAAAATTAAAAAAGAGAAAAGTTAATGCAAAATAAAAAAAAAAAGCATGAGAACTTAAAAACGCAAATAAGAAATGAAAGGAAATTTGCGAAAAAAAAAAAGAAGAAAAGAATAAAAACGAAAAGACAAAAGATTTGGAATAAAAGACAGAAAAATAAAAATTTTTAAAATAACGAAAAAATTAAAACAAGTAAAAATGAACGCATATGAAAAAAAGCAAAAAGAAGGAAAATTTTGAAGGGAAAAAGTTATTAAAAAATTACAAAGTAGGACAAAAATAGCAAGAAAAATAAAAAAATAAAAAAGATTGAAAAAATAAAAATAAAAAATTTTGAACTTTATAAAAATTTTTTGAAATATAAATAAAAATAAATGGAAAAACAAATTAAGATAAAATGTTAATATAGAAGAAAAAAATTAAATAAAATACCAAAAAAGCAAAAAATAAAAAAGTAAGATATTAAAAAATTAGCGAATAAAAAAATAGAAAAGACAAAATGAATAAAAATTTCAAATACAGAATAGAAAAAACTTTTAGTTCAGAATATACAAAGAAAAACAAAAAAAAATATAACAAATATAGGAAAAAGATATAAAAAATCAAAGATAAAAAATAAAATAAAAGTTAATAAGAAATATAAATAAAAACAAAAGAAAGTGCGCAAAAAAAGTCTAATAATTTAAAAATGCAAATAAGAAATGAAAGGAAATTTGTGAAAAAATAAGAAAAGACAAAAGATTTGGAACAAAAAAAGAAAAAAGAAATATAAAAAATTTTAAAACGACGAAAAAATGAAAACAAGTAAAACTGAAAGCATGTGAGAAAAAAAAAAAAAAAAGCAAAAAGAAAGAAAATTTGGAAGGGAAAAAGTTATTGAAAAATTACAACATAGAACAAAAAAAATGAAAATGAAAAAATAAAAAAGATTCAAAAAATAAAAATTTTAAATTTTATAAAAACAAATAAAAAATAGTAATATAAAAGAAAAAATTAAATAAAATACCAAAAATGGAAAAAAAAAAAAAAAAAAAAGACAGAATGAATAAAAATTTGAAATAGAAAATAGAAAAAACTTTTAGTTTAAAGAAAAAAATAAAATAAAAGTTAATAAAAAATATAAATAAAAACAAAAGGAAGTGCACAAAAAAAGAAGTTTGAGGTTTTAAAACTGTAAAGAAGAAATAAAAAAAAAAGTGCGAACAAAAAGATATAAGAAAAAGCAAGAAAAAAATAGAGAATTTTAATAGAAAGAAAAAAAAAAGAAAGTAAATCAACAAATAAGTTAAAAGAAAAAGAAAAAAAGGATTAGTGAAAAATTATAAAAATATATATAACAAATAAAGGAAAAAGATATAAAATACGAAAGATGAAAAATAAAATAAAAGTTAATAAAAAATATAAATAAAAACAAAAGAATGTACACAAAAAAAGAAGTTTGAGGTTTTAAAATTATAAAGAAGAAATAAAAAAAAAGTGCAAACAAAAAGATTTAAGAAAAAGCAAGACAAAAAATGAAAATACAAAATATATAAAATAAAATTTGAGAAAAAAATGAGAAAAAGTAGAAAAAAAAATAAAAAATGAAGAGGCAAAAATATGAAATAAAACAAAAAGAAAAAATTTACAGAAAATTTTAAAACAAAGAAAAAAGTGAACAAAAAAAAAAATGAAGAAAAATTTGAAAGGGGAAAAAGTTAATGAAAAATTATAAAAATGCAATAAAAAATAACCGAGAATGATAAAATAAAAAAAGATAGAAAAATAAAAAATTTCAAAACTTAATAAAAATTTATGAAACTATAAAAAAAGAAAGAAATAAAAAATTAAAGCACAAAAAAAGAAAAAAAAATACAACAAAAAATATAAAAAGTAAGAAAATAAAAAAGGACAAAAATTGAAGAAAAATTAGTTTAAAAAGGACAAAAAATTGGATAAGACCTAATAATAAAACAATATAAAAAGTCAGACAAAAAATTAAAAAAGAGAAAAGTTAATGCAAAATAAAAAAAAAAAGCATGAGAACTTAAAAACGCAAATAAGAAATGAAAGGAAATTTGCGAAAAAAAAAAAGAAGAAAAGAATAAAAACGAAAAGACAAAAGATTTGGAATAAAAGACAGAAAAATAAAAATTTTTAAAATAACGAAAAAATTAAAACAAGTAAAAATGAACGCATATGAAAAAAAGCAAAAAGAAGGAAAATTTTGAAGGGAAAAAGTTATTAAAAAATTACAAAGTAGGACAAAAATAGCAAGAAAAATAAAAAAATAAAAAAGATTGAAAAAATAAAAATAAAAAATTTTGAACTTTATAAAAATTTTTTGAAATATAAATAAAAATAAATGGAAAAACAAATTAAGATAAAATGTTAATATAGAAGAAAAAAATTAAATAAAATACCAAAAAAGCAAAAAATAAAAAAGTAAGATATTAAAAAATTAGCGAATAAAAAAATAGAAAAGACAAAATGAATAAAAATTTCAAATACAGAATAGAAAAAACTTTTAGTTCAGAATATACAAAGAAAAACAAAAAAAAATATAACAAATATAGGAAAAAGATATAAAAAATCAAAGATAAAAAATAAAATAAAAGTTAATAAGAAATATAAATAAAAACAAAAGAAAGTGCGCAACAAAAGTCTAATAATTTAAAAATGCAAATAAGAAATGAAAGGAAATTTGTGAAAAAATAAGAAAAGACAAAAGATTTGGAACAAAAAAAGAAAAAAGAAATATAAAAAATTTTAAAACGACGAAAAAATGAAAACAAGTAAAACTGAAAGCATGTGAGAAAAAAAAAAAAAAAAAGCAAAAAGAAAGAAAATTTGGAAGGGAAAAAGTTATTGAAAAATTACAACATAGAACAAAAAAAATGAAAATGAAAAAATAAAAAAGATTCAAAAAATAAAAATTTTAAATTTTATAAAAACAAATAAAAAATAGTAATATAAAAGAAAAAATTAAATAAAATACCAAAAATGGAAAAAAAAAAAAAAAAAAAGACAGAATGAATAAAAATTTGAAATAGAAAATAGAAAAAACTTTTAGTTTAAAGAAAAAAATAAAATAAAAGTTAATAAAAAATATAAATAAAAACAAAAGGAAGTGCACAAAAAAAGAAGTTTGAGGTTTTAAAACTGTAAAGAAGAAATAAAAAAAAAAGTGCGAACAAAAAGATATAAGAAAAAGCAAGAAAAAAATAGAGAATTTTAATAGAAAGAAAAAAAAAAGAAAGTAAATCAACAAATAAGTTAAAAGAAAAAGAAAAAAAGGATTAGTGAAAAATTATAAAAATATATATAACAAATAAAGGAAAAAGATATAAAATACGAAAGATGAAAAATAAAATAAAAGTTAATAAAAAATATAAATAAAAACAAAAGAATGTACACAAAAAAAGAAGTTTGAGGTTTTAAAATTATAAAGAAGAAATAAAAAAAAAGTGCAAACAAAAAGATTTAAGAAAAAGCAAGACAAAAAATGAAAATACAAAATATATAAAATAAAATTTGAGAAAAAAATGAGAAAAAGTAGAAAAAAAAATAAAAAATGAAGAGGCAAAAATATGAAATAAAACAAAAAGAAAAAATTTACAGAAAATTTTAAAACAAAGAAAAAAGTGAACAAAAAAAAAAATGAAGAAAAATTTGAAAGGGGAAAAAGTTAATGAAAAATTATAAAAATGCAATAAAAAATAACCGAGAATGATAAAATAAAAAAAGATAGAAAAATAAAAAATTTCAAAACTTAATAAAAATTTATGAAACTATAAAAAAAGAAAGAAATAAAAAATTAAAGCACAAAAAAAGAAAAAAAAATACAACAAAAAATATAAAAAGTAAGAAAATAAAAAAGGACAAAAATTGAAGAAAAATTAGTTTAAAAAGGACAAAAAATTGGATAAGACCTAATAATAAAACAATATAAAAAGTCAGACAAAAAATTAAAAAAGAGAAAAGTTAATGCAAAATAAAAAAAAAAAAGCATGAGAACTTAAAAACGCAAATAAGAAATGAAAGGAAATTTGCGAAAAAAAAAAAGAAGAAAAGAATAAAAACGAAAAGAGAAAAGATTTGGAATAAAAGACAGAAAAATAAAAATTTTTAAAATAACGAAAAAATTAAAACAAGTAAAAATGAACGCATATGAAAAAAAGCAAAAAGAAGGAAAATTTTGAAGGGAAAAAGTTATTAAAAAATTACAAAGTAGGACAAAAATAGCAAGAAAAATAAAAAAATAAAAAAGATTGAAAAAATAAAAATAAAAAATTTTGAACTTTATAAAAATTTTTTGAAATATAAATAAAAATAAATGGAAAAACAAATTAAGATAAAATGTTAATATAGAAGAAAAAAATTAAATAAAATACCAAAAAAGCAAAAAATAAAAAAGTAAGATATTAAAAAATTAGCGAATAAAAAAATAGAAAAGACAAAATGAATAAAAATTTCAAATACAGAATAGAAAAACCTTTTAGTTCAGAATATACAAAGAAAAACAAAAAAAAATATAACAAATATAGGAAAAAGATATAAAAAATCAAAGATAAAAAATAAAATAAAAGTTAATAAGAAATATAAATAAAAACAAAAGAAAGTGCGCAAAAAAAGTCTAATAATTTAAAAATGCAAATAAGAAATGAAAGGAAATTTGTGAAAAAATAAGAAAAGACAAAAGATTTGGAATAAAAAAAGAAAAAAGAAATATAAAAAATTTTAAAACGACGAAAAAATGAAAACAAGTAAAACTGAAAGCATGTGAGAAAAAAAAAAAAAAAAGCAAAAAGAAAGAAAATTTGGAAGGGAAAAAGTTATTGAAAAATTACAACATAGAACAAAAAAAATGAAAATGAAAAAATAAAAAAGATTCAAAAAATAAAAATTTTAAATTTTATAAAAACAAATAAAAAATAGTAATATAAAAGAAAAAATTAAATAAAATACCAAAAATGGAAAAAAATAAAAAAAATATAAAAAGACAGAATGAATAAAAATTTGAAATAGAAAATAGAAAAAACTTTTAGTTTAAAGAAAAAAATAAAATAAAAGTTAATAAAAAATATAAATAAAAACAAAAGGAAGTGCACAAAAAAAGAAGTTTGAGGTTTTAAAACTGTAAAGAAGAAATAAAAAAAAAGTACGAACAAAAAGATATAAGAAAAAGCAAGAAAAAAATAGAGAATTTTAATAGAAAGAAAAAAAAAAGAAAGTAAATCAACAAATAAGTTAAAAGAAAAAGAAAAAAAGGATTAGTGAAAAATTATAAAAATATATATAACAAATAAAGGAAAAAGATATAAAATACGAAAGATGAAAAATAAAATAAAAGTTAATAAAAAATATAAATAAAAACAAAAGAATGTACACAAAAAAAGAAGTTTGAGGTTTTAAAATTATAAAGAAGAAATAAAAAAAAAGTGCAAACAAAAAGATTTAAGAAAAAGCAAGACAAAAAATGAAAATACAAAATATATAAAATAAAATTTGAGAAAAAAATGAGAAAAAGTAGAAAAAAAAATAAAAAATGAAGAGGCAAAAATATGAAATAAAACAAAAAGAAAAAATTTACAGAAAATTTTAAAACAAAGAAAAAAGTGAACAAAAAAAAAATGAAGAAAAATTTGAAAGGGGAAAAAGTTAATGAAAAATTATAAAAATGCAATAAAAAATAACCGAGAATGATAAAATAAAAAAAGATAGAAAAATAAAAAATTTCAAAACTTAATAAAAATTTATGAAACTATAAAAAAAGAAAGAAAAAATAAATAAAAAAAAAATAAGAAAAAAAATTAAAGCACAAAAAAAGAAAAAAAAATACAACAAAAAATATAAAAAGTAAGAAAATAAAAAAGGACAAAAATTGAAGAAAAATTAGTTTAAAAAAGACAAAAAATTGGATAAGACCTAATAATAAAACAATATAAAAAGTCAGACAAAAAATTAAAAAAGAGAAAAGTTAATGCAAAATAAAAAAAAAAAGCATGAGAACTTAAAAACGCAAATAAGAAATGAAAGGAAATTTGCGAAAAAAAAAAAGAAGAAAAGAATAAAAACGAAAAGACAAAAGATTTGGAATAAAAGACAGAAAAATAAAAATTTTTAAAATAACGAAAAAATTAAAACAAGTAAAAATGAACGCATATGAAAAAAAGCAAAAAGAAGGAAAATTTTGAAGGGAAAAAGTTATTAAAAAATTACAAAGTAGGACAAAAATAGCAAGAAAAATAAAAAAGATTGAAAAAATAAAAATAAAAAATTTTGAACTTTATAAAAATTTTTTGAAATATAAATAAAAATAAATGGAAAAACAAATTAAGATAAAATGTTAATATAGAAGAAAAAAATTAAATAAAATACCAAAAAAGCAAAAAATAAAAAAGTAAGATATTAAAAATTTAGCGAATAAAAAAATAGAAAAGACAAAATGAATAAAAATTTCAAATACAGAATAGAAAAAACTTTTAGTTCAGAATATAGAAAGAAAAACAAAAAAAATATAAGAAATATAGGAAAAAGATATAAAAAATCAAAGATAAAAAATAAAATAAAAGTTAATAAGAAATATAAATAAAAACAAAAGAAAGTGCGCAAAAAAAGTCTAATAATTTAAAAATGCAAATAAGAAATGAAAGGAAATTTGTGAAAAAATAAGAAAAGACAAAAGATTTGGAATAAAAAAAGAAAAAAGAAATATAAAAAATTTTAAAACGACGAAAAAATGAAAACAAGTAAAACTGAAAGCATGTGAGAAAAAAAAAAAAGCGAAAAGAAAGAAAATTTGGAAGGGAAAAAGTTATTGAAAAATTACAACATAGAACAAAAAAAATGAAAATGAAAAAATAAAAAAGATTCAAAAAATAAAAATTTTAAATTTTATAAAAACAAATAAAAAATAGTAATATAAAAGAAAAAATTAAATAAAATACCAAAAATGGAAAAAAATTAAAAAAATATAAAAAGACAGAATGAATAAAAATTTGAAATAGAAAATAGAAAAAACTTTTAGTTTAAAGAAAAAAATAAAATAAAAGTTAATAAAAAATATAAATAAAAACAAAAGGAAGTGCACAAAAAAAGAAGTTTGAGGTTTTAAAATTGTAAAGAAGAAATAAAAAAAAAGTGCGAACAAAAAGATATAAGAAAAAGCAAGAAAAAAATAGAGAATTTTAATAGAAAGAAAAAAAAAAGAAAGTAAATCAACAAATAAGTTAAAAGAAAAAGAAAAAAAGGATTAGTGAAAAATTATAAAAATATATATAACAAATAAAGGAAAAAGATATAAAATATGAAAGATGAAAAATAAAATAAAAGTTAATAAAAAATATAAATAAAAACAAAAGAATGTACACAAAAAAAGAAGTTTGAGGTTTTAAAATTATAAAGAAGAAATAAAAAAAAAGTGCAAACAAAAAGATTTAAGAAAAAGCAAGACAAAAAATGAAAATACAAAATATATAAAATAAAATTTGAGAAAAAAATGAGAAAAAGTAGAAAAAAAAATAAAAAATGAAGAGGCAAAAATATGAAATAAAACAAAAAGAAAAAATTTACAAAAAATTTTAAAACAAAGAAAAAAGTGAACAAAAAAAAAAATGATGAAAAATTTGAAAGGGGAAAAAGTTAATGAAAAATTATAAAAATGCAATAAAAAATAACCGAGAATGATAAAATAAAAAAAGATAGAAAAATAAAAAATTTCAAAACTTAATAAAAATTTATGAAACTATAAAAAAAGAAAGAAATAAAAAATAAAAATAAAATAAGAAAAAAAATTAAAGCACAAAAAAAGAAAAAAAAATCAACAAAAAATATAAAAAGTACGAAAATAAAAAAGGACAAAAATTGAAGAAAAATTAGTTTAAAAAGGATAAAAAATTGGAAAACATATAAGACCTAATAATAAAACAATATAAAAAGTCAGACAAAAAATTAAAAAAGAGAAAAGTTAATGCAAAATAAAAAAAAAAAGCATGAGAATTTAAAAACGCAAATAAGAAATGAAAGGAAATTTGCGAAAAAAAAAAAGAAAGAAAAGAATAAAAACGAAAAGACAAAAGATTTGGAATAAAAGACAGAAAAATAAAAATTTTTAAAATAACGAAAAAATTAAAACAAGTAAAAATGAACGCATATGAAAAAAAGCAAAAAGAAGGAAAATTTTGAAGGGAAAAAGTTATTAAAAAATTACAAAGTAGGACAAAAATAGCAAGAAAAATAAAAAAATAAAAAAGATTGAAAAAATAAAAACTAAAAAATTTTGAACTTTACAAAATTTTTTTGAAATATAAATAAAAATAAATGGAAAAACAAATTAAGATAAAATGTTAATATAGAAGAAAAAAATTAAATAAAATACCAAAAAAGCAAAAAATAAAAAAGTAAGATATTAAAAAATTAGCGAATAAAAAAATAGAAAAGACAAAATGAATAAAAATTTCAAATACAGAATAGAAAAAACTTTTAGTTCAGAATATAGAAAGAAAAACAAAAAAAATATAAGAAATATAGGAAAAAGATATAAAAAATCAAAGATAAAAAATAAAATAAAAGTTAATAAGAAATATAAATAAAAACAAAAGAAAGTGCGCAAAAAAAGTCTAATAATTTAAAAATGCAAATAAGAAATGAAAGGAAATTTGTGAAAAAATAAGAAAAGACAAAAGATTTGGAATAAAAAAAGAAAAAAGAAATATAAAAAATTTTAAAACGACGAAAAAATGAAAACAAGTAAAACTGAAAAAGCATGTGAGAAAAAAAAAAAAAAAGCGAAAAGAAAGAAAATTTGGAAGGGAAAAAGTTATTGAAAAATTACAACATAGAACAAAAAAAATGAAAATGAAAAAATAAAAAAGATTCAAAAAATAAAAATTTTAAATTTTATAAAAACAAATAAAAAATAGTAATATAAAAGAAAAAATTAAATAAAATACCAAAAATGGAAAAAAATAAAAAAAATATAAAAAGACAGAATGAATAAAAATTTGAAATAGAAAATAGAAAAAACTTTTAGTTTAAAGAAAAAAAATAAAATAAAAGTTAATAAAAAATATAAATAAAAACAAAAGGAAGTGCACAAAAAAAGAAGTTTGAGGTTTTAAAATTGTAAAGAAGAAATAAAAAAAAAGTGCGAACAAAAAGATATAAGAAAAAGCAAGAAAAAAATAGAGAATTTTAATAGAAAGAAAAAAAAAAGAAAGTAAATCAACAAATAAGTTAAAAGAAAAAGAAAAAAAGGATTAGTGAAAAATTATAAAAATATATATAACAAATAAAGGAAAAAGATATAAAATACGAAAGATGAAAAATAAAATAAAAGTTAATAAAAAATATAAATAAAAACAAAAGAATGTACACAAAAAAAGAAGTTTGAGGTTTTAAAATTATAAAGAAGAAATAAAAAAAAAGTGCAAACAAAAAGATTTAAGAAAAAGCAAGACAAAAAATGAAAATACAAAATATATAAAATAAAATTTGAGAAAAAAAATGAGAAAAAGTAGAAAAAAAATATAAAAAATGAAGAGGCAAAAATATGGAATAAAACAAAAAGAAAAAATTTACAGAAAATTTTAAAACAAAGAAAAAAGTGAACAAAAAAAAAATGAAGAAAAATTTGAAAGGGGAAAAAGTTAATGAAAAATTATAAAAATGCAATAAAAAATAACCGAGAATGATAAAATAAAAAAAGATAGAAAAATAAAAAATTTCAAAACTTAATAAAAACTTATGAAACTATAAAAAAAGAAAGAAATAAAAAATAAAAATAAAATAAGAAAAAAAATTAAAGCACAAAAAAAGAAAAAAAAATACAACAAAAAATATAAAAAGTAAGAAAATAAAAAAGGACAAAAATTGAAGAAAAATTAGTTTAAAAAGGACAAAAAATTGGAAAACATATAAGACCTAATAATAAAACAATATAAAAAGTCAGACAAAAAATTAAAAAAGAGAAAAGTTAATGCAAAATAAAAAAAAAAGCATGAGAATTTAAAAACGCAAATAAGAAATGAAAGGAAATTTGCGAAAAAAAAAAAGAAAGAAAAGAATAAAAACGAAAAGACAAAAGATTTGGAATAAAAGACAGAAAAATAAAAATTTTTAAAATAACGAAAAAATTAAAACAAGTAAAAATGAACGCATATGAAAAAAAGCAAAAAGAAGGAAAATTTTGAAGGGAAAAAGTTATTAAAAAATTACAAAGTAGGACAAAAATAGCAAGAAAAATAAAAAAATAAAAAAGATTGAAAAAATAAAAACTAAAAAATTTTGAACTTTACAAAATTTTTTTGAAATATAAATAAAAATAAATGGAAAAACAAATTAAGATAAAATGTTAATATAGAAGAAAAAAATTAAATAAAATACCAAAAAAGCAAAAAATAAAAAAGTAAGATATTAAAAAATTAGCGAATAAAAAAATAGAAAAGACAAAATGAATAAAAATTTCAAATACAGAATAGAAAAAACTTTTAGTTCAGAATATAGAAAGAAAAACAAAAAAAATATAAGAAATATAGGAAAAAGATATAAAAAATCAAAGATAAAAAATAAAATAAAAGTTAATAAGAAATATAAATAAAAACAAAAGAAAGTGCGCAAAAAAAGTCTAATAATTTAAAAATGCAAATAAGAAATGAAAGGAAATTTGTGAAAAAATAAGAAAAGACAAAAGATTTGGAATAAAAAAAGAAAAAAGAAATATAAAAAATTTTAAAACGACGAAAAAATGAAAACAAGTAAAACTGAAAAAGCATGTGAGAAAAAAAAAAAAAAAGCGAAAAGAAAGAAAATTTGGAAGGGAAAAAGTTATTGAAAAATTACAACATAGAACAAAAAAAATGAAAATGAAAAAATAAAAAAGATTCAAAAAATAAAAATTTTAAATTTTATAAAAACAAATAAAAAATAGTAATATAAAAGAAAAAATTAAATAAAATACCAAAAATGGAAAAAAATAAAAAAATATAAAAAGACAGAATGAATAAAAATTTGAAATAGAAAATAGAAAAAACTTTTAGTTTAAAGAAAAAAAATAAAATAAAAGTTAATAAAAAATATAAATAAAAACAAAAGGAAGTGCACAAAAAAAGAAGTTTGAGGTTTTAAAATTGTAAAGAAGAAATAAAAAAAAAGTGCGAACAAAAAGATATAAGAAAAAGCAAGAAAAAAATAGAGAATTTTAATAGAAAGAAAAAAAAAAGAAAGTAAATCAACAAATAAGTTAAAAGAAAAAGAAAAAAAGGATTAGTGAAAAATTATAAAAATATATATAACAAATAAAGGAAAAAGATATAAAATACGAAAGATGAAAAATAAAATAAAAGTTAATAAAAAATATAAATAAAAACAAAAGAATGTACACAAAAAAAGAAGTTTGAGGTTTTAAAATTATAAAGAAGAAATAAAAAAAAAGTGCAAACAAAAAGATTTAAGAAAAAGCAAGACAAAAAATGAAAATACAAAATATATAAAATAAAATTTGAGAAAAAAAATGAGAAAAAGTAGAAAAAAAATATAAAAAATGAAGAGGCAAAAATATGGAATAAAACAAAAAGAAAAAATTTACAGAAAATTTTAAAACAAAGAAAAAAGTGAACAAAAAAAAAATGAAGAAAAATTTGAAAGGGGAAAAAGTTAATGAAAAATTATAAAAATGCAATAAAAAATAACCGAGAATGATAAAATAAAAAAAGATAGAAAAATAAAAAATTTCAAAACTTAATAAAAACTTATGAAACTATAAAAAAAGAAAGAAATAAAAAATAAAAATAAAATAAGAAAAAAAATTAAAGCACAAAAAAAGAAAAAAAAATACAACAAAAAATATAAAAAGTAAGAAAATAAAAAAGGACAAAAATTGAAGAAAAATTAGTTTAAAAAGGACAAAAAATTGGAAAACATATAAGACCTAATAATAAAACAATATAAAAAGTCAGACAAAAAATTAAAAAAGAGAAAAGTTAATGCAAAATAAAAAAAAAAGCATGAGAATTTAAAAACGCAAATAAGAAATGAAAGGAAATTTGCGAAAAAAAAAAAGAAAGAAAAGAATAAAAACGAAAAGACAAAAGATTTGGAATAAAAGACAGAAAAATAAAAATTTTTAAAATAACGAAAAAATTAAAACAAGTAAAAATGAACGCATATGAAAAAAAGCAAAAAGAAGGAAAATTTTGAAGGGAAAAAGTTATTAAAAAATTACAAAGTAGGACAAAAATAGCAAGAAAAATAAAAAAATAAAAAAGATTGAAAAAATAAAAACTAAAAAATTTTGAACTTTACAAAATTTTTTTGAAATATAAATAAAAATAAATGGAAAAACAAATTAAGATAAAATGTTAATATAGAAGAAAAAAATTAAATAAAATACCAAAAAAGCAAAAAATAAAAAAGTAAGATATTAAAAAATTAGCGAATAAAAAAATAGAAAAGACAAAATGAATAAAAATTTCAAATACAGAATAGAAAAAACTTTTAGTTCAGAATATAGAAAGAAAAACAAAAAAAATATAAGAAATATAGGAAAAAGATATAAAAAATCAAAGATAAAAAATAAAATAAAAGTTAATAAGAAATATAAATAAAAACAAAAGAAAGTGCGCAAAAAAAGTCTAATAATTTAAAAATGCAAATAAGAAATGAAAGGAAATTTGTGAAAAAATAAGAAAAGACAAAAGATTTGGAATAAAAAAAGAAAAAAGAAATATAAAAAATTTTAAAACGACGAAAAAATGAAAACAAGTAAAACTGAAAAAGCATGTGAGAAAAAAAAAAAAAAAGCGAAAAGAAAGAAAATTTGGAAGGGAAAAAGTTATTGAAAAATTACAACATAGAACAAAAAAAATGAAAATGAAAAAATAAAAAAGATTCAAAAAATAAAAATTTTAAATTTTATAAAAACAAATAAAAAATAGTAATATAAAAGAAAAAATTAAATAAAATACCAAAAATGGAAAAAAATAAAAAAAATATAAAAAGACAGAATGAATAAAAATTTGAAATAGAAAATAGAAAAAACTTTTAGTTTAAAGAAAAAAAATAAAATAAAAGTTAATAAAAAATATAAATAAAAACAAAAGGAAGTGCACAAAAAAAGAAGTTTGAGGTTTTAAAATTGTAAAGAAGAAATAAAAAAAAAGTGCGAACAAAAAGATATAAGAAAAAGCAAGAAAAAAATAGAGAATTTTAATAGAAAGAAAAAAAAAAGAAAGTAAATCAACAAATAAGTTAAAAGAAAAAGAAAAAAAGGATTAGTGAAAAATTATAAAAATATATATAACAAATAAAGGAAAAAGATATAAAATACGAAAGATGAAAAATAAAATAAAAGTTAATAAAAAATATAAATAAAAACAAAAGAATGTACACAAAAAAAGAAGTTTGAGGTTTTAAAATTATAAAGAAGAAATAAAAAAAAAGTGCAAACAAAAAGATTTAAGAAAAAGCAAGACAAAAAATGAAAATACAAAATATATAAAATAAAATTTGAGAAAAAAAATGAGAAAAAGTAGAAAAAAAATATAAAAAATGAAGAGGCAAAAATATGGAATAAAACAAAAAGAAAAAATTTACAGAAAATTTTAAAACAAAGAAAAAAGTGAACAAAAAAAAAATGAAGAAAAATTTGAAAGGGGAAAAAGTTAATGAAAAATTATAAAAATGCAATAAAAAATAACCGAGAATGATAAAATAAAAAAAGATAGAAAAATAAAAAATTTCAAAACTTAATAAAAACTTATGAAACTATAAAAAAAGAAAGAAATAAAAAATAAAAATAAAATAAGAAAAAAAATTAAAGCACAAAAAAAGAAAAAAAAATACAACAAAAAATATAAAAAGTAAGAAAATAAAAAAGGACAAAAATTGAAGAAAAATTAGTTTAAAAAGGACAAAAAATTGGAAAACATATAAGACCTAATAATAAAACAATATAAAAAGTCAGACAAAAAATTAAAAAAGAGAAAAGTTAATGCAAAATAAAAAAAAAAGCATGAGAATTTAAAAACGCAAATAAGAAATGAAAGGAAATTTGCGAAAAAAAAAAAGAAAGAAAAGAATAAAAACGAAAAGACAAAAGATTTGGAATAAAAGACAGAAAAATAAAAATTTTTAAAATAACGAAAAAATTAAAACAAGTAAAAATGAACGCATATGAAAAAAAGCAAAAAGAAGGAAAATTTTGAAGGGAAAAAGTTATTAAAAAATTACAAAGTAGGACAAAAATAGCAAGAAAAATAAAAAAATAAAAAAGATTGAAAAAATAAAAACTAAAAAATTTTGAACTTTACAAAATTTTTTTGAAATATAAATAAAAATAAATGGAAAAACAAATTAAGATAAAATGTTAATATAGAAGAAAAAAATTAAATAAAATACCAAAAAAGCAAAAAATAAAAAAGTAAGATATTAAAAAATTAGCGAATAAAAAAATAGAAAAGACAAAATGAATAAAAATTTCAAATACAGAATAGAAAAAACTTTTAGTTCAGAATATAGAAAGAAAAACAAAAAAAATATAAGAAATATAGGAAAAAGATATAAAAAATCAAAGATAAAAAATAAAATAAAAGTTAATAAGAAATATAAATAAAAACAAAAGAAAGTGCGCAAAAAAAGTCTAATAATTTAAAAATGCAAATAAGAAATGAAAGGAAATTTGTGAAAAAATAAGAAAAGACAAAAGATTTGGAATAAAAAAAGAAAAAAGAAATATAAAAAATTTTAAAACGACGAAAAAATGAAAACAAGTAAAACTGAAAAAGCATGTGAGAAAAAAAAAAAAAAAAGCAAAAAGAAAGAAAATTTGGAAGGGAAAAAGTTATTGAAAAATTACAACATAGAACAAAAAAAATGAAAATGAAAAAATAAAAAAGATTCAAAAAATAAAAATTTTAAATTTTATAAAAACAAATAAAAAATAGTAATATAAAAGAAAAAATTAAATAAAATACCAAAAATGGAAAAAAATAAAAAAAATATAAAAAGACAGAATGAATAAAAATTTGAAATAGAAAATAGAAAAAACTTTTAGTTTAAAGAAAAAAAATAAAATAAAAGTTAATAAAAAATATAAATAAAAACAAAAGGAAGTGCACAAAAAAAGAAGTTTGAGGTTTTAAAATTGTAAAGAAGAAATAAAAAAAAAGTGCGAACAAAAAGATATAAGAAAAAGCAAGAAAAAAATAGAGAATTTTAATAGAAAGAAAAAAAAAAGAAAGTAAATCAACAAATAAGTTAAAAGAAAAAGAAAAAAAGGATTAGTGAAAAATTATAAAAATATATATAACAAATAAAGGAAAAAGATATAAAATACGAAAGATGAAAAATAAAATAAAAGTTAATAAAAAATATAAATAAAAACAAAAGAATGTACACAAAAAAAGAAGTTTGAGGTTTTAAAATTATAAAGAAGAAATAAAAAAAAAGTGCAAACAAAAAGATTTAAGAAAAAGGAAGACAAAAAATGAAAATACAAAATATATAAAATAAAATTTGAGAAAAAAATGAGAAAAAGTAGAAAAAAAAATAAAAAATGAAGAGGCAAAAATATGGAATAAAACAAAAAGAAAAAATTTACAGAAAATTTTAAAACAAAGAAAAAAGTGAACAAAAAAAAAATGAAGAAAAATTTGAAAGGGGAAAAAGTTAATGAAAAATTATAAAAATGCAATAAAAAATAACCGAGAATGATAAAATAAAAAAAGATAGAAAAATAAAAAATTTCAAAACTTAATAAAAACTTATGAAACTATAAAAAAAGAAAGAAATAAAAAATAAAAATAAAATAAGAAAAAAAATTAAAGCACAAAAAAAGAAAAAAAAATACAACAAAAAATATAAAAAGTAAGAAAATAAAAAAGGACAAAAATTGAAGAAAAATTAGTTTAAAAAGGACAAAAAATTGGAAAACATATAAGACCTAATAATAAAACAATATAAAAAGTCAGACAAAAAATTAAAAAAGAGAAAAGCTAATGCAAAATAAAAAAAAAAAGCATGAGAATTTAAAAACGCAAATAAGAAATGAAAGGAAATTTGCGAAAAAAAAAAAAGAAAGAAAAGAATAAAAACGAAAAGACAAAAGATTTGGAATAAAAGACAGAAAAATAAAAATTTTTAAAATAACGAAAAAATTAAAACAAGTAAAAATGAACGCATATGAAAAAAAGCAAAAAGAAGGAAAATTTTGAAGGGAAAAAGTTATTAAAAAATTACAAAGTAGGACAAAAATAGCAAGAAAAATAAAAAAATAAAAAAAGATTGAAAAAATAAAAACTAAAAAATTTTGAACTTTACAAAATTTTTTTGAAATATAAATAAAAATAAATGGAAAAACAAATTAAGATAAAATGTTAATATAGAAGAAAAAAATTAAATAAAATACCAAAAAAGCAAAAAATAAAAAAGTAAGATATTAAAAAATTAGCGAATAAAAAAATAGAAAAGACAAAATGAATAAAAATTTCAAATACAGAATAGAAAAAACTTTTAGTTCAGAATATAGAAAGAAAAACAAAAAAAATATAAGAAATATAGGAAAAAGATATAAAAAATCAAAGATAAAAAATAAAATAAAAGTTAATAAGAAATATAAATAAAAACAAAAGAAAGTGCGCAAAAAAAGTCTAATAATTTAAAAATGCAAATAAGAAATGAAAGGAAATTTGTGAAAAAATAAGAAAAGACAAAAGATTTGGAATAAAATAAGAAAAAAGAAATATAAAAAATTTTAAAACGACGAAAAAATGAAAACAAGTAAAACTGAAAAAGCATGTGAGAAAAAAAAAAAAAAAGCGAAAAGAAAGAAAATTTGGAAGGGAAAAAGTTATTGAAAAATTACAACATAGAACAAAAAAAATGAAAATGAAAAAATAAAAAAGATTCAAAAAATAAAAATTTTAAATTTTATAAAAACAAATAAAAAATAGTAATATAAAAGAAAAAATTAAATAAAATACCAAAAATGGAAAAAAATAAAAAAAATATAAAAAGACAGAATGAATAAAAATTTGAAATAGAAAATAGAAAAAACTTTTAGTTTAAAGAAAAAAATAAAATAAAAGTTAATAAAAAATATAAATAAAAACAAAAGGAAGTGCACAAAAAAAGAAGTTTGAGGTTTTAAAATTGTAAAGAAGAAATAAAAAAAAAGTGCGAACAAAAAGATATAAGAAAAAGCAAGAAAAAAATAGAGAATTTTAATAGAAAGAAAAAAAAAAGAAAGTAAATCAACAAATAAGTTAAAAGAAAAAGAAAAAAAGGATTAGTGAAAAATTATAAAAATATATATAACAAATAAAGGAAAAAGATATAAAATACGAAAGATGAAAAATAAAATAAAAGTTAATAAAAAATATAAATAAAAACAAAAGAATGTACACAAAAAAAGAAGTTTGAGGTTTTAAAATTATAAAGAAGAAATAAAAAAAAAGTGCAAACAAAAAGATTTAAGAAAAAGGAAGACAAAAAATGAAAATACAAAATATATAAAATAAAATTTGAGAAAAAAATGAGAAAAAGTAGAAAAAAAAATAAAAAATGAAGAGGCAAAAATATGGAATAAAACAAAAAGAAAAAATTTACAGAAAATTTTAAAACAAAGAAAAAAGTGAACAAAAAAAAAATGAAGAAAAATTTGAAAGGGGAAAAAGTTAATGAAAAATTATAAAAATGCAATAAAAAATAACCGAGAATGATAAAATAAAAAAAGATAGAAAAATAAAAAATTTCAAAACTTAATAAAAACTTATGAAACTATAAAAAAAGAAAGAAATAAAAAATAAAAATAAAATAAGAAAAAAAATTAAAGCACAAAAAAAGAAAAAAAAATACAACAAAAAATATAAAAAGTAAGAAAATAAAAAAGGACAAAAATTGAAGAAAAATTAGTTTAAAAAGGACAAAAAATTGGAAAACATATAAGACCTAATAATAAAACAATATAAAAAGTCAGACAAAAAATTAAAAAAGAGAAAAGCTAATGCAAAATAAAAAAAAAAAGCATGAGAATTTAAAAACGCAAATAAGAAATGAAAGGAAATTTGCGAAAAAAAAAAAAGAAAGAAAAGAATAAAAACGAAAAGACAAAAGATTTGGAATAAAAGACAGAAAAATAAAAATTTTTAAAATAACGAAAAAATTAAAACAAGTAAAAATGAACGCATATGAAAAAAAGCAAAAAGAAGGAAAATTTTGAAGGGAAAAAGTTATTAAAAAATTACAAAGTAGGACAAAAATAGCAAGAAAAATAAAAAAATAAAAAAGATTGAAAAAATAAAAACTAAAAAATTTTGAACTTTACAAAATTTTTTTGAAATATAAATAAAAATAAATGGAAAAACAAATTAAGATAAAATGTTAATATAGAAGAAAAAAATTAAATAAAATACCAAAAAAGCAAAAAATAAAAAAGTAAGATATTAAAAAATTAGCGAATAAAAAAATAGAAAAGACAAAATGAATAAAAATTTCAAATACAGAATAGAAAAAACTTTTAGTTCAGAATATAGAAAGAAAAAGAAAAAAAATATAAGAAATATAGGAAAAAGATATAAAAAATCAAAGATAAAAAATAAAATAAAAGTTAATAAGAAATATAAATAAAAACAAAAGAAAGTGCGCAAAAAAAGTCTAATAATTTAAAAATGCAAATAAGAAATGAAAGGAAATTTGTGAAAAAATAAGAAAAGACAAAAGATTTGGAATAAAAAAAGAAAAAAGAAATATAAAAAATTTTAAAACGACGAAAAAATGAAAACAAGTAAAACTGAAAAAGCATGTGAGAAAAAAAAAAAAAAAGCGAAAAGAAAGAAAATTTGGAAGGGAAAAAGTTATTGAAAAATTACAACATAGAACAAAAAAAATGAAAATGAAAAAATAAAAAAGATTCAAAAAATAAAAATTTTAAATTTTATAAAAACAAATAAAAAATAGTAATATAAAAGAAAAAATTAAATAAAATACCAAAAATGGAAAAAAATAAAAAAAATATAAAAAGGCAGAATGAATAAAAATTTGAAATAGAAAATAGAAAAAACTTTTAGTTTAAAGAAAAAAATAAAATAAAAGTTAATAAAAAAAATAAATAAAAACAAAAGGAAGTGCACAAAAAAAGAAGTTTGAGGTTTTAAAATTGTAAAGAAGAAATAAAAAAAAAGTGCGAACAAAAAGATATAAGAAAAAGCAAGAAAAAATAGAGAATTTTAATAGAAAGAAAAAAAAAAAGAAAGTAAATCATCAAATAAGTTAAAAGAAAAAGAAAAAAAGGATTAGTGAAAAATTATAAAAATATATATAACAAATAAAGGAAAAAGATATAAAATACGAAAGATGAAAAATAAAATAAAAGTTAATAAAAAATATAAATAAAAACAAAAGAATGTACACAAAAAAAGAAGTTTGAGGTTTTAAAATTATAAAGAAGAAATAAAAAAAAAGTGCAAACAAAAAGATTTAAGAAAAAGGAAGACAAAAAATGAAAATACAAAATATATAAAATAAAATTTGAGAAAAAAATGAGAAAAAGTAGAAAAAAAAATAAAAAATGAAGAGGCAAAAATATGGAATAAAACAAAAAGAAAAAATTTACAGAAAATTTTAAAACAAAGAAAAAAGTGAACAAAAAAAAAATGAAGAAAAATTTGAAAGGGGAAAAAGTTAATGAAAAATTATAAAAATGCAATAAAAAATAACCGAGAATGATAAAATAAAAAAAGATAGAAAAATAAAAAATTTCAAAACTTAATAAAAACTTATGAAACTATAAAAAAAGAAAGAAATAAAAAATAAAAATAAAATAAGAAAAAAAATTAAAGCACAAAAAAAGAAAAAAAAATACAACAAAAAATATAAAAAGTAAGAAAATAAAAAAGGACAAAAATTGAAGAAAAATTAGTTTAAAAAGGACAAAAAATTGGAAAACATATAAGACCTAATAATAAAACAATATAAAAAGTCAGACAAAAAATTAAAAAAGAGAAAAGCTAATGCAAAATAAAAAAAAAAAGCATGAGAATTTAAAAACGCAAATAAGAAATGAAAGGAAATTTGCGAAAAAAAAAAAAGAAAGAAAAGAATAAAAACGAAAAGACAAAAGATTTGGAATAAAAGACAGAAAAATAAAAATTTTTAAAATAACGAAAAAATTAAAACAAGTAAAAATGAACGCATATGAAAAAAAGCAAAAAGAAGGAAAATTTTGAAGGGAAAAAGTTATTAAAAAATTACAAAGTAGGACAAAAATAGCAAGAAAAATAAAAAAATAAAAAAGATTGAAAAAATAAAAACTAAAAAATTTTGAACTTTACAAAATTTTTTTGAAATATAAATAAAAATAAATGGAAAAACAAATTAAGATAAAATGTTAATATAGAAGAAAAAAATTAAATAAAATACCAAAAAAGCAAAAAATAAAAAAGTAAGATATTAAAAAATTAGCGAATAAAAAAATAGAAAAGACAAAATGAATAAAAATTTCAAATACAGAATAGAAAAAACTTTTAGTTCAGAATATAGAAAGAAAAACAAAAAAAATATAAGAAATATAGGAAAAAGATATAAAAAATCAAAGATAAAAAATAAAATAAAAGTTAATAAGAAATATAAATAAAAACAAAAGAAAGTGCGCAAAAAAAGTCTAATAATTTAAAAATGCAAATAAGAAATGAAAGGAAATTTGTGAAAAAATAAGAAAAGACAAAAGATTTGGAATAAAAAAAGAAAAAAGAAATATAAAAAATTTTAAAACGACGAAAAAATGAAAACAAGTAAAACTGAAAAAGCATGTGAGAAAAAAAAAAAAAAAAGCGAAAAGAAAGAAAATTTGGAAGGGAAAAAGTTATTGAAAAATTACAACATAGAACAAAAAAAATGAAAATGAAAAAATAAAAAAGATTCAAAAAATAAAAATTTTAAATTTTATAAAAACAAATAAAAAATAGTAATATAAAAGAAAAAATTAAATAAAATACCCAAAATGGAAAAAAATAAAAAAAATATAAAAAGACAGAATGAATAAAAATTTGAAATAGAAAATAGAAAAAACTTTTAGTTTAAAGAAAAAAAATAAAATAAAAGTTAATAAAAAATATAAATAAAAACAAAAGGAAGTGCACAAAAAAAGAAGTTTGAGGTTTTAAAATTGTAAAGAAGAAATAAAAAAAAAGTGCGAACAAAAAGATATAAGAAAAAGCAAGAAAAAAATAGAGAATTTTAATAGAAAGAAAAAAAAAAGAAAGTAAATCAACAAATAAGTTAAAAGAAAAAGAAAAAAAGGATTAGTGAAAAATTATAAAAATATATATAACAAATAAAGGAAAAAGATATAAAATACGAAAGATGAAAAATAAAATAAAAGTTAATAAAAAATATAAATAAAAACAAAAGAATGTACACAAAAAAAGAAGTTTGAGGTTTTAAAATTATAAAGAAGAAATAAAAAAAAAGTGCAAACAAAAAGATTTAAGAAAAAGCAAGACAAAAAATGAAAATACAAAATATATAAAATAAAATTTGAGAAAAAAAATGAGAAAAAGTAGAAAAAAAAAATAAAAAATGAAGAGGCAAAAATATGGAATAAAACAAAAAGAAAAAATTTACAGAAAATTTTAAAACAAAGAAAAAAGTGAACAAAAAAAAAATGAAGAAAAATTTGAAAGGGGAAAAAGTTAATGAAAAATTATAAAAATGCAATAAAAAATAACCGAGAATGATAAAATAAAAAAAGATAGAAAAATAAAAAATTTCAAAACTTAATAAAAACTTATGAAACCATAAAAAAAGAAAGAAAAAAAAAAAAATAAAATAAGAAAAAAAATTAAAGCACAAAAAAAGAAAAAAAAATAGAACAAAAAATATAAAAAGTAAGAAAATAAAAAAGGACAAAAAATTGGAAAACATATAAGACCTAATAATAAAACAATATAAAAAGTCAGACAAAAAATTAAAAAAGAGAAAAGTTAATGCAAAATAAAAAAAAAAAAGCATGAGAATTTAAAAACGCAAATAAGAAATGAAAGGAAATTTGCGAAAAAAAAAAAGAAAGAAAAGAATAAAAACGAAAAGACAAAAGATTTGGAATAAAAGACAGAAAAATAAAAATTTTTAAAATAACGAAAAAATTAAAACAAGTAAAAATGAACGCATATGAAAAAAAGCAAAAAGAAGGAAAATTTTGAAGGGAAAAAGTTATTAAAAAATTACAAAGTAGGACAAAAATAGCAAGAAAAATAAAAAAATAAAAAAGATTGAAAAAATAAAAACTAAAAAATTTTGAACTTTACAAAATTTTTTTGAAATATAAATAAAAATAAATGGAAAAACAAATTAAGATAAAATGTTAATATAGAAGAAAAAAATTAAATAAAATACCAAAAAAGCAAAAAATAAAAAAGTAAGATATTAAAAAATTAGCGAATAAAAAAATAGAAAAGACAAAATGAATAAAAATTTCAAATACAGAATAGAAAAAACTTTTAGTTCAGAATATAGAAAGAAAAACAAAAAAAATATAAGAAATATAGGAAAAAGATATAAAAAATCAAAGATAAAAAATAAAATAAAAGTTAATAAGAAATATAAATAAAAACAAAAGAAAGTGCGCAAAAAAAGTCTAATAATTTAAAAATGCAAATAAGAAATGAAAGGAAATTTGTGAAAAAATAAGAAAAGACAAAAGATTTGGAATAAAAAAAGAAAAAAGAAATATAAAAAATTTTAAAACGACGAAAAAATGAAAACAAGTAAAACTGAAAAAGCATGTGAGAAAAAAAAAAAAAAGCGAAAAGAAAGAAAATTTGGAAGGGAAAAAGTTATTGAAAAATTACAACATAGAACAAAAAAAATGAAAATGAAAAAATAAAAAAGATTCAAAAAATAAAAATTTTAAATTTTATAAAAACAAATAAAAAATAGTAATATAAAAGAAAAAATTAAATAAAATACCAAAAATGGAAAAAAATAAAAAAAATATAAAAAGACAGAATGAATAAAAATTTGAAATAGAAAATAGAAAAAACTTTTAGTTTAAAGAAAAAAATAAAATAAAAGTTAATAAAAAATATAAATAAAAACAAAAGGAAGTGCACAAAAAAAGAAGTTTGAGGTTTTAAAATTGTAAAGAAGAAATAAAAAAAAAGTGCGAACAAAAAGATATAAGAAAAAGCAAGAAAAAAATAGAGAATTTTAATAAAAAGAAAAAAAAAAAGAAAGTAAATCATCAAATAAGTTAAAAGAAAAAGAAAAAAAGGATTAGTGAAAAATTATAAAAATATATATAACAAATAAAGGAAAAAGATATAAAATACGAAAGATGAAAAATAAAATAAAAGTTAATAAAAAATATAAATAAAAACAAAAGAATGTACACAAAAAAAGAAGTTTGAGGTTTTAAAATTATAAAGAAGAAATAAAAAAAAAGTGCAAACAAAAAGATTTAAGAAAAAGCAAGACAAAAAATGAAAATACAAAATATATAAAATAAAATTTGAGAAAAAAATGAGAAAAAGTAGAAAAAAAAAATGAAAAATGAAGAGGCAAAAATATGGAATAAAACAAAAAGAAAAAATTTACAGAAAATTTTAAAACAAAGAAAAAAGTGAACAAAAAAAAAATGAAGAAAAATTTGAAAGGGGAAAAAGTTAATGAAAAATTATAAAAATGCAATAAAAAATAACCGAGAATGATAAAATAAAAAAAGATAGAAAAATAAAAAATTTCAAAACTTAATAAAAACTTATGAAACTATAAAAAAAGAAAGAAAAAAAAAATAAAAATAAAATAAGAAAAAAAATTAAAGCACAAAAAAAGAAAAAAAAATAGAACAAAAAATATAAAAAGTAAGAAAATAAAAAAGGACAAAAATTGAAGAAAAATTAGTTTAAAAAGGACAAAAAATTGGAAAACATATAAGACCTAATAATAAAACAATATAAAAAGTCAGACAAAAAATTAAAAAAGAGAAAAGTTAATGCAAAATAAAAAAAAAAAGCATGAGAATTTAAAAACGCAAATAAGAAATGAAAGGAAATTTGCGAAAAAAAAAAAAGAAAGAAAAGAATAAAAACGAAAAGACAAAAGATTTGGAATAAAAGACAGAAAAATAAAAATTTTTAAAATAACGAAAAAATTAAAACAAGTAAAAATGAACGCATATGAAAAAAAGCAAAAAGAAGGAAAATTTTGAAGGGAAAAAGTTATTAAAAAATTACAAAGTAGGACAAAAATAGCAAGAAAAATAAAAAAATAAAAAAGATTGAAAAAATAAAAACTAAAAAATTTTGAACTTTACAAAATTTTTTTGAAATATAAATAAAAATAAATGGAAAAACAAATTAAGATAAAATGTTAATATAGAAGAAAAAAATTAAATAAAATACCAAACAAGCAAAAAATAAAAAAGTAAGATATTAAAAAATTAGCGAATAAAAAAATAGAAAAGACAAAATGAATAAAAATTTCAAATACAGAATAGAAAAAACTTTTAGTTCAGAATATAGAAAGAAAAACAAAAAAAATATAAGAAATATAGGAAAAAGATATAAAAAATCAAAGATAAAAAATAAAATAAAAGTTAATAAGAAATATAAATAAAAACAAAAGAAAGTGCGCAAAAAAAGTCTAATAATTTAACAATGTAAATAAGAAATGAAAGGAAATTTGTGAAAAAATAAGAAAAGACAAAAGATTTGGAATAAAAAAAGAAAAAAGAAATATAAAAAATTTTAAAACGACGAAAAATGAAAACAAGTAAAACTGAAAAAGCATGTGAGAAAAAAAAAAAAAGCGAAAAGAAAGAAAATTTGGAAGGGAAAAAGTTATTGAAAAATTACAACATAGAACAAAAAAAATGAAAAAGAAAAAATAAAAAAGATTCAAAAAATAAAAATTTTAAATTTTATAAAAACAAATAAAAAATAGTAATATAAAAGAAAAAATTAAATAAAATACCAAAAATGGAAAAAAATAAAAAAAAATATAAAAAGACAGAATGAATAAAAATTTGAAATAGAAAATAGAAAAAACTTTTAGTTTAAAGAAAAAAAATAAAATAAAAGTTAATAAAAAATATAAATAAAAACAAAAGGAAGTGCACAAAAAAAGAAGTTTGAGGTTTTAAAATTGTAAAGAAGAAATAAAAAAAAAGTGCGAACAAAAAGATATAAGAAAAAGCAAGAAAAAAATAGAGAATTTTAATAGAAAGAAAAAAAAAAGAAAGTAAATCAACAAATAAGTTAAAAGAAAAAGAAAAAAAGGATTAGTGAAAAATTATAAAAATATATATAACAAATAAAGGAAAAAGATATAAAATACGAAAGATGAAAAATAAAATAAAAGTTAATAAAAAATATAAATAAAAACAAAAGAATGTACACAAAAAAAGAAGTTTGAGGTTTTAAAATTATAAAGAAGAAATAAAAAAAAAGTGCAAACAAAAAGATTTAAGAAAAAGCAAGACAAAAAATGAAAATACAAAATATATAAAATAAAATTTGAGAAAAAAAATGAGAAAAAGTAGAAAAAAAAAATGAAAAATGAAGAGGCAAAAATATGGAATAAAACAAAAAGAAAAAATTTACAGAAAATTTTAAAACAAAGAAAAAAGTGAACAAAAAAAAAATGAAGAAAAATTTGAAAGGGGAAAAAGTTAATGAAAAATTATAAAAATGCAATAAAAAATAACCGAGAATGATAAAATAAAAAAAGATAGAAAAATAAAAAATTTCAAAACTTAATAAAAACTTATGAAACTATAAAAAAAGAAAGAAAAAAAAAATAAAAATAAAATAAGAAAAAAAATTAAAGCACAAAAAAAGAAAAAAAAATAGAACAAAAAATATAAAAAGTAAGAAAATAAAAAAGGACAAAAATTGAAGAAAAATTAGTTTAAAAAGGACAAAAAATTGGAAAACATATAAGACCTAATAATAAAACAATATAAAAAGTCAGACAAAAAATTAAAAAAGAGAAAAGTTAATGCAAAATAAAAAAAAAAGCATGAGAATTTAAAAACGCAAATAAGAAATGAAAGGAAATTTGCGAAAAAAAGAAAGAAAGAAAAGAATAAAAACGAAAAGACAAAAGATTTGGAATAAAAGACAGAAAAATAAAAATTTTTAAAATAACGAAAAAATTAAAACAAGTAAAAATGAACGCATATGAAAAAAAGCAAAAAGAAGGAAAATTTTGAAGGGAAAAAGTTATTAAAAAATTACAAAGTAGGACAAAAATAGCAAGAAAAATAAAAAAATAAAAAAGATTGAAAAAATAAAAACTAAAAAATTTTGAACTTTACAAAATTTTTTTGAAATATAAATAAAAATAAATGGAAAAACAAATTAAGATAAAATGTTAATATAGAAGAAAAAAATTAAATAAAATACCAAAAAAGCAAAAAATAAAAAAGTAAGATATTAAAAAATTAGCGAATAAAAAAATAGAAAAGACAAAATGAATAAAAATTTCAAATACAGAATAGAAAAAACTTTTAGTTCAGAATATAGAAAGAAAAACAAAAAAAATATAAGAAATATAGGAAAAAGATATAAAAAATCAAAGATAAAAAATAAAATAAAAGTTAATAAGAAATATAAATAAAAACAAAAGAAAGTACGCAAAAAAAGTCTAATAATTTAAAAATGCAAATAAGAAATGAAAGGAAATTTGTGAAAAAATAAGAAAAGACAAAAGATTTGGAATAAAAAAAGAAAAAAGAAATATAAAAAATTTTAAAACGACGAAAAAATGAAAACAAGTAAAACTGAAAAAGCATGTGAGAAAAAAAAAAAAAAGCGAAAAGAAAGAAAATTTGGAAGGGAAAAAGTTATTGAAAAATTACAACATAGAACAAAAAAAATGAAAATGAAAAAATAAAAAAGATTCAAAAAATAAAAATTTTAAAATTTATAAAAACAAATAAAAAATAGTAATATAAAAGAAAAAATTAAATAAAATACCAAAAATGGAAAAAAATAAAAAAAATATAAAAAGACAGAATGAATAAAAATTTGAAATAGAAAATAGAAAAAACTTTTAGTTTAAAGAAAAAAAATAAAATAAAAGTTAATAAAAAATATAAATAAAAACAAAAGGAAGTGCACAAAAAAAGAAGTTTGAGGTTTTAAAATTGTAAAGAAGAAATAAAAAAAAAGTGCGAACAAAAAGATATAAGAAAAAGCAAGAAAAAAATAGAGAATTTTAATAGAAAGAAAAAAAAAAGAAAGTAAATCAACAAATAAGTTAAAAGAAAAAGAAAAAAAGGATTAGTGAAAAATTATAAAAATATATATAACAAATAAAGGAAAAAGATATAAAATACGAAAGATGAAAAATAAAATAAAAGTTAATAAAAAATATAAATAAAAACAAAAGAATGTACACAAAAAAAGAAGTTTGAGGTTTTAAAATTATAAAGAAGAAATAAAAAAAAAGTGCAAACAAAAAGATTTAAGAAAAAGCAAGACAAAAAATGAAAATACAAAATATATAAAATAAAATTTGAGAAAAAAAATGAGAAAAAGTAGAAAAAAAAAATAAAAAATGAAGAGGCAAAAATATGGAATAAAACAAAAAGAAAAAATTTACAGAAAATTTTAAAACAAAGAAAAAAGTGAACAAAAAAAAAATGAAGAAAAATTTGAAAGGGGAAAAAGTTAATGAAAAATTATAAAAATGCAATAAAAAATAACCGAGAATGATAAAATAAAAAAAGATAGAAAAATAAAAAATTTCAAAACTTAATAAAAACTTATGAAACCATAAAAAAAGAAAGAAAAAAAAAATAAAAATAAAATAAGAAAAAAAATTAAAGCACAAAAAAAGAAAAAAAAATAGAACAAAAAATATAAAAAGTAAGAAAATAAAAAAGGACAAAAATTGAAGAAAAATTAGTTTAAAAAGGACAAAAAATTGGAAAACATATAAGACCTAATAATAAAACAATATAAAAAGTCAGACAAAAAATTAAAAAAGAGAAAAGTTAATGCAAAATAAAAAAAAAAAGCATGAGAATTTAAAAACGCAAATAAGAAATGAAAGGAAATTTGCGAAAAAAAAAAAGAAAGAAAAGAATAAAAACGAAAAGACAAAAGATTTGGAATAAAAGACAGAAAAATAAAAATTTTTAAAATAACGAAAAAATTAAAACAAGTAAAAATGAACGCATATGAAAAAAAGCAAAAAGAAGGAAAATTTTGAAGGGAAAAAGTTATTAAAAAATTACAAAGTAGGACAAAAATAGCAAGAAAAATAAAAAAATAAAAAAGATTGAAAAAATAAAAACTAAAAAATTTTGAACTTTACAAAATTTTTTTGAAATATAAATAAAAATAAATGGAAAAACAAATTAAGATAAAATGTTAATATAGAAGAAAAAAATTAAATAAAATACCAAAAAAGCAAAAAATAAAAAAGTAAGATATTAAAAAATTAGCGAATAAAAAAATAGAAAAGACAAAATGAATAAAAATTTCAAATACAGAATAGAAAAAACTTTTAGTTCAGAATATAGAAAGAAAAACAAAAAAAATATAAGAAATATAGGAAAAAGATATAAAAAATCAAAGATAAAAAATAAAATAAAATTTAATAAGAAATATAAATAAAAACAAAAGAAAGTGCGCAAAAAAAGTCTAATAATTTAAAAATGCAAATAAGAAATGAAAGGAAATTTGTGAAAAAATAAGAAAAGACAAAAGATTTGGAATAAAAAAAGAAAAAAGAAATATAAAAAATTTTAAAACGACGAAAAAATGAAAACAAGTAAAACTGAAAAAGCATGTGAGAAAAAAAAAAAAAAAAAGCGAAAAGAAAGAAAATTTGGAAGGGAAAAAGTTATTGAAAAATTACAACATAGAACAAAAAAAATGAAAATGAAAAAATAAAAAAGATTCAAAAAATAAAAATTTTAAAATTTATAAAAACAAATAAAAAATAGTAATATAAAAGAAAAAATTAAATAAAATACCAAAAATGGAAAAAAATAAAAAAAATATAAAAAGACAGAATGAATAAAAATTTGAAATAGAAAATAGAAAAAACTTTTAGTTTAAAGAAAAAAAATAAAATAAAAGTTAATAAAAAATATAAATAAAAACAAAAGGAAGTGCACAAAAAAAGAAGTTTGAGGTTTTAAAATTGTAAAGAAGAAATAAAAAAAAAGTGCGAACAAAAAGATATAAGAAAAAGCAAGAAAAAAATAGAGAATTTTAATAGAAAGAAAAAAAAAAGAAAGTAAATCAACAAATAAGTTAAAAGAAAAAGAAAAAAAGGATTAGTGAAAAATTATAAAAATATATATAACAAATAAAGGAAAAAGATATAAAATACGAAAGATGAAAAATAAAATAAAAGTTAATAAAAAATATAAATAAAAACAAAAGAATGTACACAAAAAAAGAAGTTTGAGGTTTTAAAATTATAAAGAAGAAATAAAAAAAAAGTGCAAACAAAAAGATTTAAGAAAAAGCAAGACAAAAAATGAAAATACAAAATATATAAAATAAAATTTGAGAAAAAAAATGAGAAAAAGTAGAAAAAAAAAATGAAAAATGAAGAGGCAAAAATATGGAATAAAACAAAAAGAAAAAATTTACAGAAAATTTTAAAACAAAGAAAAAAGTGAACAAAAAAAAAATGAAGAAAAATTTGAAAGGGGAAAAAGTTAATGAAAAATTATAAAAATGCAATAAAAAATAACCGAGAATGATAAAATAAAAAAAGATAGAAAAATAAAAAATTTCAAAACTTAATAAAAACTTATGAAACCATAAAAAAAGAAAGAAAAAAAAAATAAAAATAAAATAAGAAAAAAAATTAAAGCACAAAAAAAGAAAAAAAAATAGAACAAAAAATATAAAAAGTAAGAAAATAAAAAAGGACAAAAATTGAAGAAAAATTAGTTTAAAAAGGACAAAAAATTGGAAAACATATAAGACCTAATAATAAAACAATATAAAAAGTCAGACAAAAAATTAAAAAAGAGAAAAGTTAATGCAAAATAAAAAAAAAAAGCATGAGAATTTAAAAACGCAAATAAGAAATGAAAGGAAATTTGCGAAAAAAAAAAAGAAAGAAAAGAATAAAAACGAAAAGACAAAAGATTTGGAATAAAAGACAGAAAAATAAAAATTTTTAAAATAACGAAAAAATTAAAACAAGTAAAAATGAACGCATATGAAAAAAAGCAAAAAGAAGGAAAATTTTGAAGGGAAAAAGTTATTAAAAAATTACAAAGTAGGACAAAAATAGCAAGAAAAATAAAAAAATAAAAAAGATTGAAAAAATAAAAACTAAAAAATTTTGAACTTTACAAAATTTTTTTGAAATATAAATAAAAATAAATGGAAAAACAAATTAAGATAAAATGTTAATATAGAAGAAAAAAATTAAATAAAATACCAAAAAAGCAAAAAATAAAAAAGTAAGATATTAAAAAATTAGCGAATAAAAAAATAGAAAAGACAAAATGAATAAAAATTTCAAATACAGAATAGAAAAAACTTTTAGTTCAGAATATAGAAAGAAAAACAAAAAAAATATAAGAAATATAGGAAAAAGATATAAAAAATCAAAGATAAAAAATAAAATAAAAGTTAATAAGAAATATAAATAAAAACAAAAGAAAGTGCGCAAAAAAAGTCTAATAATTTAAAAATGCAAATAAGAAATGAAAGGAAATTTGTGAAAAAATAAGAAAAGACAAAAGATTTGGAATAAAAAAAGAAAAAAGAAATATAAAAAATTTTAAAACGACGAAAAAATGAAAACAAGTAAAACTGAAAAAGCATGTGAGAAAAAAAAAAAAAAAAAGCGAAAAGAAAGAAAATTTGGAAGGGAAAAAGTTATTGAAAAATTACAACATAGAACAAAAAAAATGAAAATGAAAAAATAAAAAAGATTCAAAAAATAAAAATTTTAAAATTTATAAAAACAAATAAAAAATAGTAATATAAAAGAAAAAATTAAATAAAATACCAAAAATGGAAAAAAATAAAAAAAATATAAAAAGACAGAATGAATAAAAATTTGAAATAGAAAATAGAAAAAACTTTTAGTTTAAAGAAAAAAAATAAAATAAAAGTTAATAAAAAATATAAATAAAAACAAAAGGAAGTGCACAAAAAAAGAAGTTTGAGGTTTTAAAATTGTAAAGAAGAAATAAAAAAAAAGTGCGAACAAAAAGATATAAGAAAAAGCAAGAAAAAAATAGAGAATTTTAATAGAAAGAAAAAAAAAAGAAAGTAAATCAACAAATAAGTTAAAAGAAAAAGAAAAAAAGGATTAGTGAAAAATTATAAAAATATATATAACAAATAAAGGAAAAAGATATAAAATACGAAAGATGAAAAATAAAATAAAAGTTAATAAAAAATATAAATAAAAACAAAAGAATGTACACAAAAAAAGAAGTTTGAGGTTTTAAAATTATAAAGAAGAAATAAAAAAAAAGTGCAAACAAAAAGATTTAAGAAAAAGCAAGACAAAAAATGAAAATACAAAATATATAAAATAAAATTTGAGAAAAAAAATGAGAAAAAGTAGAAAAAAAAAATAAAAAATGAAGAGGCAAAAATATGGAATAAAACAAAAAGAAAAAATTTACAGAAAATTTTAAAACAAAGAAAAAAGTGAACAAAAAAAAAATGAAGAAAAATTTGAAAGGGGAAAAAGTTAATGAAAAATTATAAAAATGCAATAAAAAATAACCGAGAATGATAAAATAAAAAAAGATAGAAAAATAAAAAATTTCAAAACTTAATAAAAACTTATGAAACCATAAAAAAAGAAAGAAAAAAAAAATAAAAATAAAATAAGAAAAAAAATTAAAGCACAAAAAAAGAAAAAAAAATAGAACAAAAAATATAAAAAGTAAGAAAATAAAAAAGGACAAAAATTGAAGAAAAATTAGTTTAAAAAGGACAAAAAATTGGAAAACATATAAGACCTAATAATAAAACAATATAAAAAGTCAGACAAAAAATTAAAAAAGAGAAAAGTTAATGCAAAATAAAAAAAAAAAGCATGAGAATTTAAAAACGCAAATAAGAAATGAAAGGAAATTTGCGAAAAAAAAAAAGAAAGAAAAGAATAAAAACGAAAAGACAAAAGATTTGGAATAAAAGACAGAAAAATAAAAATTTTTAAAATAACGAAAAAATTAAAACAAGTAAAAATGAACGCATATGAAAAAAAGCAAAAAGAAGGAAAATTTTGAAGGGAAAAAGTTATTAAAAAATTACAAAGTAGGACAAAAATAGCAAGAAAAATAAAAAAATAAAAAAGATTGAAAAAATAAAAACTAAAAAATTTTGAACTTTACAAAATTTTTTTGAAATATAAATAAAAATAAATGGAAAAACAAATTAAGATAAAATGTTAATATAGAAGAAAAAAATTAAATAAAATACCAAAAAAGCAAAAAATAAAAAAGTAAGATATTAAAAAATTAGCGAATAAAAAAATAGAAAAGACAAAATGAATAAAAATTTCAAATACAGAATAGAAAAAACTTTTAGTTCAGAATATAGAAAGAAAAACAAAAAAAATATAAGAAATATAGGAAAAAGATATAAAAAATCAAAGATAAAAAATAAAATAAAAGTTAATAAGAAATATAAATAAAAACAAAAGAAAGTGCGCAAAAAAAGTCTAATAATTTAAAAATGCAAATAAGAAATGAAAGGAAATTTGTGAAAAAATAAGAAAAGACAAAAGATTTGGAATAAAAAAAGAAAAAAGAAATATAAAAAATTTTAAAACGACGAAAAAATGAAAACAAGTAAAACTGAAAAAGCATGTGAGAAAAAAAAAAAAAAAAAAAGCGAAAAGAAAGAAAATTTGGAAGGGAAAAAGTTATTGAAAAATTACAACATAGAACAAAAAAAATGAAAATGAAAAAATAAAAAAGATTCAAAAAATAAAAATTTTAAAATTTATAAAAACAAATAAAAAATAGTAATATAAAAGAAAAAATTAAATAAAATACCAAAAATGGAAAAAAATAAAAAAAATATAAAAAGACAGAATGAATAAAAATTTGAAATAGAAAATAGAAAAAACTTTTAGTTTAAAGAAAAAAAATAAAATAAAAGTTAATAAAAAATATAAATAAAAACAAAAGGAAGTGCACAAAAAAAGAAGTTTGAGGTTTTAAAATTGTAAAGAAGAAATAAAAAAAAAGTGCGAACAAAAAGATATAAGAAAAAGCAAGAAAAAAATAGAGAATTTTAATAGAAAGAAAAAAAAAAGAAAGTAAATCAACAAATAAGTTAAAAGAAAAAGAAAAAAAGGATTAGTGAAAAATTATAAAAATATATATAACAAATAAAGGAAAAAGATATAAAATACGAAAGATGAAAAATAAAATAAAAGTTAATAAAAAATATAAATAAAAACAAAAGAATGTACACAAAAAAAGAAGTTTGAGGTTTTAAAATTATAAAGAAGAAATAAAAAAAAAGTGCAAACAAAAAGATTTAAGAAAAAGCAAGACAAAAAATGAAAATACAAAATATATAAAATAAAATTTGAGAAAAAAAATGAGAAAAAGTAGAAAAAAAAAATAAAAAATGAAGAGGCAAAAATATGGAATAAAACAAAAAGAAAAAATTTACAGAAAATTTTAAAACAAAGAAAAAAGTGAACAAAAAAAAAATGAAGAAAAATTTGAAAGGGGAAAAAGTTAATGAAAAATTATAAAAATGCAATAAAAAATAACCGAGAATGATAAAATAAAAAAAGATAGAAAAATAAAAAATTTCAAAACTTAATAAAAACTTATGAAACCATAAAAAAAGAAAGAAAAAAAAAATAAAAATAAAATAAGAAAAAAAATTAAAGCACAAAAAAAGAAAAAAAAATAGAACAAAAAATATAAAAAGTAAGAAAATAAAAAAGGACAAAAATTGAAGAAAAATTAGTTTAAAAAGGACAAAAAATTGGAAAACATATAAGACCTAATAATAAAACAATATAAAAAGTCAGACAAAAAATTAAAAAAGAGAAAAGTTAATGCAAAATAAAAAAAAAAAGCATGAGAATTTAAAAACGCAAATAAGAAATGAAAGGAAATTTGCGAAAAAAAAAAAAGAAAGAAAAGAATAAAAACGAAAAGACAAAAGATTTGGAATAAAAGACAGAAAAATAAAAATTTTTAAAATAACGAAAAAATTAAAACAAGTAAAAATGAACGCATATGAAAAAAAGCAAAAAGAAGGAAAATTTTGAAGGGAAAAAGTTATTAAAAAATTACAAAGTAGGACAAAAATAGCAAGAAAAATAAAAAAATAAAAAAGATTGAAAAAATAAAAACTAAAAAATTTTGAACTTTACAAAATTTTTTTGAAATATAAATAAAAATAAATGGAAAAACAAATTAAGATAAAATGTTAATATAGAAGAAAAAAATTAAATAAAATACCAAAAAAGCAAAAAATAAAAAAGTAAGATATTAAAAAATTAGCGAATAAAAAAATAGAAAAGACAAAATGAATAAAAATTTCAAATACAGAATAGAAAAAACTTTTAGTTCAGAATATAGAAAGAAAAACAAAAAAAATATAAGAAATATAGGAAAAAGATATAAAAAATCAAAGATAAAAAATAAAATAAAAGTTAATAAGAAATATAAATAAAAACAAAAGAAAGTGCGCAAAAAAAGTCTAATAATTTAAAAATGCAAATAAGAAATGAAAGGAAATTTGTGAAAAAATAAGAAAAGACAAAAGATTTGGAATAAAAAAAGAAAAAAGAAATATAAAAAATTTTAAAACGACGAAAAAATGAAAACAAGTAAAACTGAAAAAGCATGTGAGAAAAAAAAAAAAAAAAAAAGCGAAAAGAAAGAAAATTTGGAAGGGAAAAAGTTATTGAAAAATTACAACATAGAACAAAAAAAATGAAAATGAAAAAATAAAAAAGATTCAAAAAATAAAAATTTTAAAATTTATAAAAACAAATAAAAAATAGTAATATAAAAGAAAAAATTAAATAAAATACCAAAAATGGAAAAAAATAAAAAAAATATAAAAAGACAGAATGAATAAAAATTTGAAATAGAAAATAGAAAAAACTTTTAGTTTAAAGAAAAAAAATAAAATAAAAGTTAATAAAAAATATAAATAAAAACAAAAGGAAGTGCACAAAAAAAGAAGTTTGAGGTTTTAAAATTGTAAAGAAGAAATAAAAAAAAAGTGCGAACAAAAAGATATAAGAAAAAGCAAGAAAAAAATAGAGAATTTTAATAGAAAGAAAAAAAAAAGAAAGTAAATCAACAAATAAGTTAAAAGAAAAAGAAAAAAAGGATTAGTGAAAAATTATAAAAATATATATAACAAATAAAGGAAAAAGATATAAAATACGAAAGATGAAAAATAAAATAAAAGTTAATAAAAAATATAAATAAAAACAAAAGAATGTACACAAAAAAAGAAGTTTGAGGTTTTAAAATTATAAAGAAGAAATAAAAAAAAAGTGCAAACAAAAAGATTTAAGAAAAAGCAAGACAAAAAATGAAAATACAAAATATATAAAATAAAATTTGAGAAAAAAAATGAGAAAAAGTAGAAAAAAAAAATAAAAAATGAAGAGGCAAAAATATGGAATAAAACAAAAAGAAAAAATTTACAGAAAATTTTAAAACAAAGAAAAAAGTGAACAAAAAAAAAATGAAGAAAAATTTGAAAGGGGAAAAAGTTAATGAAAAATTATAAAAATGCAATAAAAAATAACCGAGAATGATAAAATAAAAAAAGATAGAAAAATAAAAAATTTCAAAACTTAATAAAAACTTATGAAACCATAAAAAAAGAAAGAAAAAAAAAATAAAAATAAAATAAGAAAAAAAATTAAAGCACAAAAAAAGAAAAAAAAATAGAACAAAAAATATAAAAAGTAAGAAAATAAAAAAGGACAAAAATTGAAGAAAAATTAGTTTAAAAAGGACAAAAAATTGGAAAACATATAAGACCTAATAATAAAACAATATAAAAAGTCAGACAAAAAATTAAAAAAGAGAAAAGTTAATGCAAAATAAAAAAAAAAAGCATGAGAATTTAAAAACGCAAATAAGAAATGAAAGGAAATTTGCGAAAAAAAAAAAAGAAAGAAAAGAATAAAAACGAAAAGACAAAAGATTTGGAATAAAAGACAGAAAAATAAAAATTTTTAAAATAACGAAAAAATTAAAACAAGTAAAAATGAACGCATATGAAAAAAAGCAAAAAGAAGGAAAATTTTGAAGGGAAAAAGTTATTAAAAAATTACAAAGTAGGACAAAAATAGCAAGAAAAATAAAAAAATAAAAAAGATTGAAAAAATAAAAACTAAAAAATTTTGAACTTTACAAAATTTTTTTGAAATATAAATAAAAATAAATGGAAAAACAAATTAAGATAAAATGTTAATATAGAAGAAAAAAATTAAATAAAATACCAAAAAAGCAAAAAATAAAAAAGTAAGATATTAAAAAATTAGCGAATAAAAAAATAGAAAAGACAAAATGAATAAAAATTTCAAATACAGAATAGAAAAAACTTTTAGTTCAGAATATAGAAAGAAAAACAAAAAAAATATAAGAAATATAGGAAAAAGATATAAAAAATCAAAGATAAAAAATAAAATAAAAGTTAATAAGAAATATAAATAAAAACAAAAGAAAGTGCGCAAAAAAAGTCTAATAATTTAAAAATGCAAATAAGAAATGAAAGGAAATTTGTGAAAAAATAAGAAAAGACAAAAGATTTGGAATAAAAAAAGAAAAAAGAAATATAAAAAATTTTAAAACGACGAAAAAATGAAAACAAGTAAAACTGAAAAAGCATGTGAGAAAAAAAAAAAAAAAAAGCGAAAAGAAAGAAAATTTGGAAGGGAAAAAGTTATTGAAAAATTACAACATAGAACAAAAAAAATGAAAATGAAAAAATAAAAAAGATTCAAAAAATAAAAATTTTAAATTTTATAAAAACAAATAAAAAATAGTAATATAAAAGAAAAAATTAAATAAAATACCAAAAATGGAAAAAAATAAAAAAAATATAAAAAGACAGAATGAATAAAAATTTGAAATAGAAAATAGAAAAAACTTTTAGTTTAAAGAAAAAAAATAAAATAAAAGTTAATAAAAAATATAAATAAAAACAAAAGGAAGTGCACAAAAAAAGAAGTTTGAGGTTTTAAAATTGTAAAGAAGAAATAAAAAAAAAGTGCGAACAAAAAGATATAAGAAAAAGCAAGAAAAAAATAGAGAATTTTAATAGAAAGAAAAAAAAAAGAAAGTAAATCAACAAATAAGTTAAAAGAAAAAGAAAAAAAGGATTAGTGAAAAATTATAAAAATATATATAACAAATAAAGGAAAAAGATATAAAATACGAAAGATGAAAAATAAAATAAAAGTTAATAAAAAATATAAATAAAAACAAAAGAATGTACACAAAAAAAGAAGTTTGAGGTTTTAAAATTATAAAGAAGAAATAAAAAAAAAGTGCAAACAAAAAGATTTAAGAAAAAGCAAGACAAAAAATGAAAATACAAAATATATAAAATAAAATTTGAGAAAAAAAATGAGAAAAAGTAGAAAAAAAAAATAAAAAATGAAGAGGCAAAAATATGGAATAAAACAAAAAGAAAAAATTTACAGAAAATTTTAAAACAAAGAAAAAAGTGAACAAAAAAAAAATGAAGAAAAATTTGAAAGGGGAAAAAGTTAATGAAAAATTATAAAAATGCAATAAAAAATAACCGAGAATGATAAAATAAAAAAAGATAGAAAAATAAAAAATTTCAAAACTTAATAAAAACTTATGAAACCATAAAAAAAGAAAGAAAAAAAAAATAAAAATAAAATAAGAAAAAAAATTAAAGCACAAAAAAAGAAAAAAAAATAGAACAAAAAATATAAAAAGTAAGAAAATAAAAAAGGACAAAAATTGAAGAAAAATTAGTTTAAAAAGGACAAAAAATTGGAAAACATATAAGACCTAATAATAAAACAATATAAAAAGTCAGACAAAAAATTAAAAAAGAGAAAAGTTAATGCAAAATAAAAAAAAAAAGCATGAGAATTTAAAAACGCAAATAAGAAATGAAAGGAAATTTGCGAAAAAAAAAAAAGAAAGAAAAGAATAAAAACGAAAAGACAAAAGATTTGGAATAAAAGACAGAAAAATAAAAATTTTTAAAATAACGAAAAAATTAAAACAAGTAAAAATGAACGCATATGAAAAAAAGCAAAAAGAAGGAAAATTTTGAAGGGAAAAAGTTATTAAAAAATTACAAAGTAGGACAAAAATAGCAAGAAAAATAAAAAAATAAAAAAGATTGAAAAAATAAAAACTAAAAAATTTTGAACTTTACAAAATTTTTTTGAAATATAAATAAAAATAAATGGAAAAACAAATTAAGATAAAATGTTAATATAGAAGAAAAAAATTAAATAAAATACCAAAAAAGCAAAAAATAAAAAAGTAAGATATTAAAAAATTAGCGAATAAAAAAATAGAAAAGACAAAATGAATAAAAATTTCAAATACAGAATAGAAAAAACTTTTAGTTCAGAATATAGAAAGAAAAACAAAAAAAATATAAGAAATATAGGAAAAAGATATAAAAAATCAAAGATAAAAAATAAAATAAAAGTTAATAAGAAATATAAATAAAAACAAAAGAAAGTGCGCAAAAAAAGTCTAATAATTTAAAAATGCAAATAAGAAATGAAAGGAAATTTGTGAAAAAATAAGAAAAGACAAAAGATTTGGAATAAAAAAAGAAAAAAGAAATATAAAAAATTTTAAAACGACGAAAAAATGAAAACAAGTAAAACTGAAAAAGCATGTGAGAAAAAAAAAAAAAAAAAAAGCGAAAAGAAAGAAAATTTGGAAGGGAAAAAGTTATTGAAAAATTACAACATAGAACAAAAAAAATGAAAATGAAAAAATAAAAAAGATTCAAAAAATAAAAATTTTAAAATTTATAAAAACAAATAAAAAATAGTAATATAAAAGAAAAAATTAAATAAAATACCAAAAATGGAAAAAAATAAAAAAAATATAAAAAGACAGAATGAATAAAAATTTGAAATAGAAAATAGAAAAAACTTTTAGTTTAAAGAAAAAAAATAAAATAAAAGTTAATAAAAAATATAAATAAAAACAAAAGGAAGTGCACAAAAAAAGAAGTTTGAGGTTTTAAAATTGTAAAGAAGAAATAAAAAAAAAGTGCGAACAAAAAGATATAAGAAAAAGCAAGAAAAAAATAGAGAATTTTAATAGAAAGAAAAAAAAAAGAAAGTAAATCAACAAATAAGTTAAAAGAAAAAGAAAAAAAGGATTAGTGAAAAATTATAAAAATATATATAACAAATAAAGGAAAAAGATATAAAATACGAAAGATGAAAAATAAAATAAAAGTTAATAAAAAATATAAATAAAAACAAAAGAATGTACACAAAAAAAGAAGTTTGAGGTTTTAAAATTATAAAGAAGAAATAAAAAAAAAGTGCAAACAAAAAGATTTAAGAAAAAGCAAGACAAAAAATGAAAATACAAAATATATAAAATAAAATTTGAGAAAAAAAATGAGAAAAAGTAGAAAAAAAAAATAAAAAATGAAGAGGCAAAAATATGGAATAAAACAAAAAGAAAAAATTTACAGAAAATTTTAAAACAAAGAAAAAAGTGAACAAAAAAAAAATGAAGAAAAATTTGAAAGGGGAAAAAGTTAATGAAAAATTATAAAAATGCAATAAAAAATAACCGAGAATGATAAAATAAAAAAAGATAGAAAAATAAAAAATTTCAAAACTTAATAAAAACTTATGAAACCATAAAAAAAGAAAGAAAAAAAAAATAAAAATAAAATAAGAAAAAAAATTAAAGCACAAAAAAAGAAAAAAAAATAGAACAAAAAATATAAAAAGTAAGAAAATAAAAAAGGACAAAAATTGAAGAAAAATTAGTTTAAAAAGGACAAAAAATTGGAAAACATATAAGACCTAATAATAAAACAATATAAAAAGTCAGACAAAAAATTAAAAAAGAGAAAAGTTAATGCAAAATAAAAAAAAAAAGCATGAGAATTTAAAAACGCAAATAAGAAATGAAAGGAAATTTGCGAAAAAAAAAAAAGAAAGAAAAGAATAAAAACGAAAAGACAAAAGATTTGGAATAAAAGACAGAAAAATAAAAATTTTTAAAATAACGAAAAAATTAAAACAAGTAAAAATGAACGCATATGAAAAAAAGCAAAAAGAAGGAAAATTTTGAAGGGAAAAAGTTATTAAAAAATTACAAAGTAGGACAAAAATAGCAAGAAAAATAAAAAAATAAAAAAGATTGAAAAAATAAAAACTAAAAAATTTTGAACTTTACAAAATTTTTTTGAAATATAAATAAAAATAAATGGAAAAACAAATTAAGATAAAATGTTAATATAGAAGAAAAAAATTAAATAAAATACCAAAAAAGCAAAAAATAAAAAAGTAAGATATTAAAAAATTAGCGAATAAAAAAATAGAAAAGACAAAATGAATAAAAATTTCAAATACAGAATAGAAAAAACTTTTAGTTCAGAATATAGAAAGAAAAACAAAAAAAATATAAGAAATATAGGAAAAAGATATAAAAAATCAAAGATAAAAAATAAAATAAAAGTTAATAAGAAATATAAATAAAAACAAAAGAAAGTGCGCAAAAAAAGTCTAATAATTTAAAAATGCAAATAAGAAATGAAAGGAAATTTGTGAAAAAATAAGAAAAGACAAAAGATTTGGAATAAAAAAAGAAAAAAGAAATATAAAAAATTTTAAAACGACGAAAAAATGAAAACAAGTAAAACTGAAAAAGCATGTGAGAAAAAAAAAAAAAAAAAGCGAAAAGAAAGAAAATTTGGAAGGGAAAAAGTTATTGAAAAATTACAACATAGAACAAAAAAAATGAAAATGAAAAAATAAAAAAGATTCAAAAAATAAAAATTTTAAAATTTATAAAAACAAATAAAAAATAGTAATATAAAAGAAAAAATTAAATAAAATACCAAAAATGGAAAAAAATAAAAAAAATATAAAAAGACAGAATGAATAAAAATTTGAAATAGAAAATAGAAAAAACTTTTAGTTTAAAGAAAAAAAATAAAATAAAAGTTAATAAAAAATATAAATAAAAACAAAAGGAAGTGCACAAAAAAAGAAGTTTGAGGTTTTAAAATTGTAAAGAAGAAATAAAAAAAAAGTGCGAACAAAAAGATATAAGAAAAAGCAAGAAAAAAATAGAGAATTTTAATAGAAAGAAAAAAAAAAGAAAGTAAATCAACAAATAAGTTAAAAGAAAAAGAAAAAAAGGATTAGTGAAAAATTATAAAAATATATATAACAAATAAAGGAAAAAGATATAAAATACGAAAGATGAAAAATAAAATAAAAGTTAATAAAAAATATAAATAAAAACAAAAGAATGTACACAAAAAAAGAAGTTTGAGGTTTTAAAATTATAAAGAAGAAATAAAAAAAAAGTGCAAACAAAAAGATTTAAGAAAAAGCAAGACAAAAAATGAAAATACAAAATATATAAAATAAAATTTGAGAAAAAAAATGAGAAAAAGTAGAAAAAAAAAATAAAAAATGAAGAGGCAAAAATATGGAATAAAACAAAAAGAAAAAATTTACAGAAAATTTTAAAACAAAGAAAAAAGTGAACAAAAAAAAAATGAAGAAAAATTTGAAAGGGGAAAAAGTTAATGAAAAATTATAAAAATGCAATAAAAAATAACCGAGAATGATAAAATAAAAAAAGATAGAAAAATAAAAAATTTCAAAACTTAATAAAAACTTATGAAACCATAAAAAAAGAAAGAAAAAAAAAATAAAAATAAAATAAGAAAAAAAATTAAAGCACAAAAAAAGAAAAAAAAATAGAACAAAAAATATAAAAAGTAAGAAAATAAAAAAGGACAAAAATTGAAGAAAAATTAGTTTAAAAAGGACAAAAAATTGGAAAACATATAAGACCTAATAATAAAACAATATAAAAAGTCAGACAAAAAATTAAAAAAGAGAAAAGTTAATGCAAAATAAAAAAAAAAAGCATGAGAATTTAAAAACGCAAATAAGAAATGAAAGGAAATTTGCGAAAAAAAAAAAAGAAAGAAAAGAATAAAAACGAAAAGACAAAAGATTTGGAATAAAAGACAGAAAAATAAAAATTTTTAAAATAACGAAAAAATTAAAACAAGTAAAAATGAACGCATATGAAAAAAAGCAAAAAGAAGGAAAATTTTGAAGGGAAAAAGTTATTAAAAAATTACAAAGTAGGACAAAAATAGCAAGAAAAATAAAAAAATAAAAAAGATTGAAAAAATAAAAACTAAAAAATTTTGAACTTTACAAAATTTTTTTGAAATATAAATAAAAATAAATGGAAAAACAAATTAAGATAAAATGTTAATATAGAAGAAAAAAATTAAATAAAATACCAAAAAAGCAAAAAATAAAAAAGTAAGATATTAAAAAATTAGCGAATAAAAAAATAGAAAAGACAAAATGAATAAAAATTTCAAATACAGAATAGAAAAAACTTTTAGTTCAGAATATAGAAAGAAAAACAAAAAAAATATAAGAAATATAGGAAAAAGATATAAAAAATCAAAGATAAAAAATAAAATAAAAGTTAATAAGAAATATAAATAAAAACAAAAGAAAGTGCGCAAAAAAAGTCTAATAATTTAAAAATGCAAATAAGAAATGAAAGGAAATTTGTGAAAAAATAAGAAAAGACAAAAGATTTGGAATAAAAAAAGAAAAAAGAAATATAAAAAATTTTAAAACGACGAAAAAATGAAAACAAGTAAAACTGAAAAAGCATGTGAGAAAAAAAAAAAAAAAAAGCGAAAAGAAAGAAAATTTGGAAGGGAAAAAGTTATTGAAAAATTACAACATAGAACAAAAAAAATGAAAATGAAAAAATAAAAAAGATTCAAAAAATAAAAATTTTAAATTTTATAAAAACAAATAAAAAATAGTAATATAAAAGAAAAAATTAAATAAAATACCAAAAATGGAAAAAAATAAAAAAAATATAAAAAGACAGAATGAATAAAAATTTGAAATAGAAAATAGAAAAAACTTTTAGTTTAAAGAAAAAAAATAAAATAAAAGTTAATAAAAAATATAAATAAAAACAAAAGGAAGTGCACAAAAAAAGAAGTTTGAGGTTTTAAAATTGTAAAGAAGAAATAAAAAAAAAAGTGCGAACAAAAAGATATAAGAAAAAGCAAGAAAAAAATAGAGAATTTTAATAGAAAGAAAAAAAAAAGAAAGTAAATCAACAAATAAGTTAAAAGAAAAAGAAAAAAAGGATTAGTGAAAAATTATAAAAATATATATAACAAATAAAGGAAAAAGATATAAAATACGAAAGATGAAAAATAAAATAAAAGTTAATAAAAAATATAAATAAAAACAAAAGAATGTACACAAAAAAAGAAGTTTGAGGTTTTAAAATTATAAAGAAGAAATAAAAAAAAAGTGCAAACAAAAAGATTTAAGAAAAAGCAAGACAAAAAATGAAAATACAAAATATATAAAATAAAATTTGAGAAAAAAAATGAGAAAAAGTAGAAAAAAAAAATAAAAAATGAAGAGGCAAAAATATGGAATAAAACAAAAAGAAAAAATTTACAGAAAATTTTAAAACAAAGAAAAAAGTGAACAAAAAAAAAATGAAGAAAAATTTGAAAGGGGAAAAAGTTAATGAAAAATTATAAAAATGCAATAAAAAATAACCGAGAATGATAAAATAAAAAAAGATAGAAAAATAAAAAATTTCAAAACTTAATAAAAACTTATGAAACCATAAAAAAAGAAAGAAAAAAAAAATAAAAATAAAATAAGAAAAAAAATTAAAGCACAAAAAAAGAAAAAAAAATAGAACAAAAAATATAAAAAGTAAGAAATAAAAAAGGACAAAATTGAAGAAAAATTAGTTTAAAAAGGACAAAAAATTGGAAAACATATAAGACCTAATAATAAAACAATATAAAAAGTCAGACAAAAAATTAAAAAAGAGAAAAGTTAATGCAAAATAAAAAAAAAAAGCATGAGAATTTAAAAACGCAAATAAGAAATGAAAGGAAATTTGCGAAAAAAAAAAAGAAAGAAAAGAATAAAAACGAAAAGACAAAAGATTTGGAATAAAAGACAGAAAAATAAAAATTTTTAAAATAACGAAAAAATTAAAACAAGTAAAAATGAACGCATATGAAAAAAGCAAAAAGAAGGAAAATTTTGAAGGGAAAAAGTTATTAAAAAATTACAAAGTAGGACAAAAATAGCAAGAAAAATAAAAAAATAAAAAAGATTGAAAAAATAAAAACTAAAAAATTTTGAACTTTACAAAATTTTTTTGAAATATAAATAAAAATAAATGGAAAAACAAATTAAGATAAAATGTTAATATAGAAGAAAAAAATTAAATAAAATACCAAAAAAGCAAAAAATAAAAAAGTAAGATATTAAAAAATTAGCGAATAAAAAAATAGAAAAGACAAAAATGAATAAAAATTTCAAATACAGAATAGAAAAAACTTTTAGTTCAGAATATAGAAAGAAAAACAAAAAAAATATAAGAAATATAAGGAAAAAGATATAAAAAATCAAAGATAAAAAATAAAATAAAAGTTAATAAGAAATATAAATAAAAACAAAAGAAAGTGCGCAAAAAAAGTCTAATAATTTAAAAATGCAAATAAGAAATGAAAGGAAATTTGTGAAAAAATAAGAAAAGACAAAAGATTTGGAATAAAAAAAGAAAAAAGAAATATAAAAAATTTTAAAACGACGAAAAAATGAAAACAAGTAAAACTGAAAAAGCATGTGAGAAAAAAAAAAAAAAAAAGCGAAAAGAAAGAAAATTTGGAAGGGAAAAAGTTATTGAAAAATTACAACATAGAACAAAAAAAATGAAAATGAAAAAATAAAAAAGATTCAAAAAATAAAAATTTTAAATTTTATAAAAACAAATAAAAAATAGTAATATAAAAGAAAAAATTAAATAAAATACCAAAAATGGAAAAAAATAAAAAAAATATAAAAAGACAGAATGAATAAAAATTTGAAATAGAAAATAGAAAAAACTTTTAGTTTAAAGAAAAAAAATAAAATAAAAGTTAATAAAAAATATAAATAAAAACAAAAGGAAGTGCACAAAAAAAGAAGTTTGAGGTTTTAAAATTGTAAAGAAGAAATAAAAAAAAAGTGCGAACAAAAAGATATAAGAAAAAGCAAGAAAAAAATAGAGAATTTTAATAGAAAGAAAAAAAAAAGAAAGTAAATCAACAAATAAGTTAAAAGAAAAAGAAAAAAAGGATTAGTGAAAAATTATAAAAATATATATAACAAATAAAGGAAAAAGATATAAAATACGAAAGATGAAAAATAAAATAAAAGTTAATAAAAAATATAAATAAAAACAAAAGAATGTACACAAAAAAAGAAGTTTGAGGTTTTAAAATTATAAAGAAGAAATAAAAAAAAAGTGCAAACAAAAAGATTTAAGAAAAAGCAAGACAAAAAATGAAAATACAAAATATATAAAATAAAATTTGAGAAAAAAAATGAGAAAAAGTAGAAAAAAAAATAAAAAATGAAGAGGCAAAAATATGGAATAAAACAAAAAGAAAAAATTTACAGAAAATTTTAAAACAAAGAAAAAAGTGAACAAAAAAAAAATGAAGAAAAATTTGAAAGGGGAAAAAGTTAATGAAAAATTATAAAAATGCAATAAAAAATAACCGAGAATGATAAAATAAAAAAAGATAGAAAAATAAAAAATTTCAAAACTTAATAAAA